>NC_142945.1:12468875-12753875 GCF_046866305.1 Octopus bimaculoides | reverse complement strand
GAAGCAAAGCATAGTCAAACGCCAACGGAATTCACATGTAAAAGAAAGAGATGTAAATGAAATACTACAAGACATGTTACTAAAGTTAATCTACCAACCTCACTGTATTATCATACTAATTATAACTAGGTTTGCCACTGAATATTTCTTCATGAACAAAAATAGATTCAAAACATGAAATTGATACTGTAAAAACAACAAAAATTTGTTGTTACAATATAGAAAAGGAACGCGAGTAAGAAACTTTAAGTGTCTCAACTAACCTGTATGTCAATATCTATCAAAATATTTTTTCTTTTGCAAAGATAGTTTTCCATAGTAGTGGTGTTGTCAAAGCCCTACTTTATTTTGCAGACCTGATCCCTCAATTAAAGATAACATGACAATAATCGATAAGCAACTTTTATTCCCAACCAAGATGTATCCAACACTGATCATCCGGCCAATCCTGTATACCGTATAGAAATTGCATTCATCAACTTCTAGAAAAATATTAACAACAATAAAAGCATAAAAGAGAAAATGATTTTCAGTACTTTACATTACACAGCAAGTAATGAAATAATACGTATTGTGGTGTAATGTATAAATTAGCTTTTGTCAAAACACCATATTTTGTATGTAACTTAATCTCTGTTAAGGTGTATACGTGCCACCGTGTGAATATATTTATATATATATATATATAACACAGTCTGTTAAAGTCTGTCATACCGGCCATGACGAAGGGAAATAGCCCTGAAACTCGAGTCGCCTTTATATATTTATATTTATATATTTATATATTTGATCTTTTATATTGAACACTCAATATTTCATCTACATTCAATACTTTCTTTCATGGTGCCATCCATTTTTATTTTATTTTATTTTATATTATATATTGTATATTATATTATATATTGTATATTCCATATTCTATACCCCACATTGGTTCTGCAGGAATATAAATAAAACATAAAAAACAGACAGTGTTGGAACTCTTTTAAACAAAATAATATATTCCTCTATACACAATCATACAAAAAAACCACCTTTTTTGTATTTATTTTTACTCGCATATATATATATATATATATATATATATATATATATATATATATATATATATATATATATATATATATATATATGTATATATATATATGGATGGAAATAGAAGTCATCTGCTCGCAGCTGCCAATCACGTGCGTCTTAGCGTGAGTTTTGTTATTGCCACCATTTTGAAAGTGCGATTGCAATTGTTGTTGGTTTCAGCTATTGGACTGCATCCACACCGGGGCACTGCATTTAAGGGTTTAGTCAATGATATTGACTCCAGTACATAAATGATAGCAAAGTTCAATTTCCAGTAGATGTCCAGTTTGATCACAGTCCAATGGCTAAAATTGATAAAACAGTACGGAGTATTAATTCCATTATGGAACTGATGTTGGTTCGGCTTCGAAATGAAACCGTGCGCGGATCTTTCACGTCGTGAATATAGAGGCCTTTCTGATACTACAAGTGTTTCCATATTGAACAGTACAACGACGTGGCGATTATATAAATTCAATCTATTTATGAGAAAAGAAAGTGAAATTAAATATGCAGTGCATAAGTAAACAAATCATTGCATGCACACATGTATTCACATACATACATACAAACACACGTTCTGTGTGTGTGTATGTGCGTGTGTGTGTGTGTGTGTGTGTATGTGCGTGTGTGTGTGTGTGTGTGTGTGTGTATGTATATGTGTGCATGTGTATGTGTGTGCATGTGTGTGCGTATGTGTGTGTGTGTGTGTGTGTGTGTGTGTGTGTGTGTGTGTGTGTGTGTGTATACATAATACACATGCTATAACCATCACATTTTAATATTGAAATATAATTTGATATCGCTTCTATTATATAATATTTTAAACGTTCCTTTCTCTATTCTTCTCTATGCTGAGAAATCGCATAAAAGGTATTAAGTACTTGAATATTACCGAAATACAACCCGGCATTATTAATCTGCTGTGGGGTTTTAATTCAGACTTCTAAAATATCATGTTGCCGCAGGCTGACTTGTCAAAACGGAATTGTTTGTTACATGTAAAACATTTCAACACAATGTGTTTTGACCACTTCACTTCACATACACATGCACTTATATTCATTTGTATGCTTATATCTTTCATTTGTATATCTTCTGTTAATTTTGCATCCCAGTCTTTGATATATGCCTTTCAGATGTAGATGAGGAGACGAAGCTACTGTATATAAGCTTTTTAATTTGCTGCTAGTGCTGAGTGCGATTCTTCTCCATATCTTCAATCTCCTTCCGGCAGTTAAAATGCCAAAGTGAATGGCGAGTAGCGAGGGCTTTCTCTTTTAAAGGATTGACAATGCACCCTTTGAAATGACTTTCAACTGGCCTTTGAACCTTTTCTTCAATCCTGATTAGATCCTACGAGCAACGCAAGAGCAAGATAAGTGCACTGCTTGTTGATGGTTGCATAGCGTGGATTCACAACTGTTAATGTTGGTTTGTCAGGTAATTGAGAACTTCTGGAGACACTGTACATTAAATACCTACAAAGTCGTGGTGAGTTGGCTGTATGTAGTTCATGTTTCGCGTTTATATAAGAGAGTGGAAACAAAAACTTTTCGGTAGCCGAGGAAATCGGTGAAAGAGACTGATAGACGTTTAGAAAAAGTTTTCTTAAGGACGTAAAGGCCTGTCTGATGAAGTTTTGAATTTATTCTGACTCGATATCTGAATCGAGAATACTGTGGTAGTTTGTGTTGTGTCAGCCATCTGACAGACGACCTGGGTTCGTGTGTGTGTGTGTGTGTGTGTGTGTGTGTGTGTTAGGAGATGTTAGAGGCTAAGTTTATTCTTTCATAAACTGTGACAGCTGATGAGTTGATTGGTAGAGTTCTGGAGTTTGCGCAATAAGAGCACAGTCATCAGCATATTAGCGCTGAAGGAACTTCTCGTAGCTTGGTGTTGATTAATTTACCCGTCAAGTCAAAATTTAATAGTGATTTCTATATTTCTTTCTATCCTCCTCTGTAATAGCGCGGCCACATAAATGAATTGAATAGTAATTCAACCATACAGAAACCAGCACGCTACCTTACATGATTCCTGTCAATTTACACTTGTATTCAGCTTCAGCTATCCCATATACTATAGCATTGATATGTCGGCAGGTAAGCACAAGCTGAGCCTATCACTTCATCTCACGTCATACGAGGGTGTACTGAAAAGTTCCTGGTTTTCGGTGAAAGAAAATACAGGAGGATCAGTTAATTATAATCTTGTTCAACATATTCCCCTCTCAGATTCACACACTTATTGCAGCGGTCCTTCAGTTTTTCTAAGCCCTGTAAAAGAACTCAGAAGATTGGACCTTCAACCAGGCCTTTCGCGACACCCTTAAAGCCAGGAACTTTTCAGCACCCCTTCATATACACCTTTATATTCTGCCCCCGTTTAATGGAAACCACGTCAACCAGGACTTTCATATGCTCACAAACACGAGCAAGAAATCAGTCCCGGCTTCTCTTGTAACATCCATATTTTCCGGGAACCAACACATGTCCAAAGACTTTTCTTTATTAATCAAAGCTACTAATAACAGATTAATTTGTGTCTCGCGAGGTATAAATGTTTTGTTTTTTGCAAATGTCTGCCTCCATAACTGTCGTTTCCGTTCGTTGTTTATTTCAAATTGTGCTAATGGTTTTACAATTTTAATTTTTTTCTTTTGGGACTGATCACTGCTACCATATTGTGACTAGTTCCGCTCACTGCTACCCTGAAGGAAAAGGCCATGTTTACAAAATCTAAAATGTCCAAGATCAATTCATGTTTTCTTTCCCCAAGGTAAACGGGGCATACACTGGACTGCTCAAAAGACTTCTATCGACAAAATTAATTCAATAATGAAAGTAGTAGTTTACACATTTTGTGATGGCGTGTTTCATTTGATACCTTAATGCCATAACACAGAAGAGTTGAAAATAATGGTTGTGGAGAAATCCATCTCTCTTTCTTTCTCTCTTTTTCTCCCTTTCTCTATTCCTACTTTCCTCCCTTTCTCTCTATCTCTCTCGTTCCCTCTCACCCTTTCTGGTGTTC
Organism: Octopus bimaculoides; assembly: GCF_046866305.1. Lineage (NCBI taxonomy): Eukaryota > Metazoa > Mollusca > Cephalopoda > Octopoda > Octopodidae > Octopus > Octopus bimaculoides. Next base: position 12,749,762 of record NC_142945.1, on the reverse strand, counting down.
AGAATGCAATGTTTTTTTTTCTTCGTTTCTATTTATCATATTTGGCCTTGGTTCAGTCACCTCAATCACCACCATTGCTGCAGTTGACCACTAACACCCACAACCATGTCGTTAGCCAAGTATCCTTTTACATTTAACTGATTTCAAATGCAACGGAACCTGACACCAAGCTACCTTGAAGCAATGAACTAAATAAATAGGTAGGAAAGTGAGCAAGAGGAAGACGGGGAGGAGGAGAGGAGGAAGACGAGGGGGAGGAAGACGAGGGGGAGGAAGACGAGGGGGAGGAAGACGGGGAGGAGGAAGACGGGGAGGAGGAAGACGAAGAGGAGGAGGAGGAAGACGAGGAGGAGGAGGAAGACGAAGAGGAGGTGGAAGACGAGGAGGAGGTGGAAGACGAGGAGGAGGAAGACGAGGAGGAGGAAGACGAGGAGGAGGAAGACGAGGAGGAGGAAGACGAGGAGGAGGAAGACGAGGAGGAGGAAGACGAGGAGAAAGAGGAGGAAGACGACGACGAGAAAGAAGACGCGGACGAGGACGTGGAGGAGGGCGACAAGGAGGAGGGCGGCGATGAAGAGGGGATGACGACGAGGAAAACAAGGACAAGGAGGACGACGGGTACGAGTGGGAGGAGGAGGAGGACAAGGACGAGGAGGACGAGGAGGACGAGGAGGAAGAGAAAAAGAAGAAGAAGAAGAAGAAGAAGAAGAAGAAGAAGAAGAAGAAGAAGAAGAAGAAGAAGAAGAAGAAGAAGAATCAACGAAAATCGAAAAAAAAAGAGTAAATAAAAGAAGAGGGCGGAATCAGAAGACAAAAGAGGTAGGAGAGAGAATGAAACGGTTAAAACAGTGACGTCAACAACAATACTAACAGAGACTACGGCATCGATAACTGCAGCAAGAACAAGAATCAGAAATGAGGAAAACTGTAGCAACATCATCAACAGCAGCAGCAGAAGACAACTCAAATTTGATATTTGATATTTTTAAATCTTAGAAAAACAAATTTAAACTCATTTATTGTTTCTGTTTACACAATGAAACGTTTTGGAATTTAGCCTCAAGTAACCTGAAAATCTCTTTCAATGTTTAGTAATTATCTAATGTCATCAGTATCTCTTCTTACACCTGGGAAGTTGTCATCACTTGCTTTCGTCACATTATTATTTGTTAGTCTAGCGAATACAGTGTGGGTTTATGGCTAAATAAATATACTGCTGCGTAATTACTTATTTCTATGTATCAATGCGTTGTTGCTGCGAAATCACAGTCAGATGTAGGACCTCGGAGAGAAATATGATAATGTGGAACAAGACAGTTTCAGTTTCCGGGAAGCAGAGTCCATTGGGGACTGCGAGATTTATTTTTGTTTTAAAAAAGACACTCACGGGCCTCTCATTGGCTTTTCCCTCTCCAGATCGATTTACCGGCTGAACCTCTCTCTCCCGTAGATCCTGTAACGTGTGTCAATTGAGCAATAAGGAATAAGAACACGGCCCCAGTTTAATTGTTAGCAATTCATCAGTTACTCTCAATTCTACTTCTCAAACAACAGCTTAGATTGGGGATTGAACCGCCGACCGGTTTTATTAGTTTACAATTCAATCGTTATTCACTCTCTACTCCCCGTCCCACCAATCTTTTGATGGTAGTAATTCAGAGCATTTACGATTATTTACTAAAACAACTAAGATGATATGGAGGCTTTGATTACCGTAAATAGCAGAGTCATTTGTGTACAACAAATGTCATGTAGGATGGCCATTTTATTGCTGTTGCGTAACTCCAAATCAGTTACTGATCCAGCAATCAGGTGCTGCGTAGTTAGTCGGTTATTGTTTAATCACAAGTAATCCCTACTCAAGCAAACCTAAGACCAAAGTTGTTCAAATCATAGCCATCCCATCTTTTATTCATGTAATGGAATAATCAAAATAAAATCCTCTAATCAACAGAAATTCTGGCCAGATTTGAAACCCGTATTTATGATTCACTGAGTGGACTTCTCGGCAAAACCCAGGCATGCTTTTGTTTGCGGTATTTTTTTTTCTAGCTAAGCAAACAAATGATTTTCTAGTTGGTCTAATTCGACCGATGAAATGCATCCACTTGGCTCCTCCATTCATGACTTGCCTTCGTAATGTTGGTCTCAAATTTTGGCACAAGGGTAGCAATTTCGGGGGAGGGACTAAGTCGATTACATTGACCCCCGGCTGAATTTGAACACAGAACCTAAGGACGAATTGCCGCTAAGCATTTTTCCCGGCATGCTAACGAATCTGCAAACTCGCCGCCTTACTCACCTTGTTAATATAAAACAGTCATTTGAGTTTTAGCCAGCACTTGTGAACTATTAATGTTGTTTACTCGCAAGTCTTACATGGACGAACTGCTTATGATCGAAGATTATCCAGGCTTCCAATATAACTAGACTTACATTGTCTAAAATAGCTGTTATATGAAGCGGTAGCGTGCAATATGAGAGATATTTGGCTACTATTTACAGTAGGTCGAGCGACAGCACAGAGGTTCCTCATTGGCTTGTTGTGTGTTGTTACTATTGCTGATGTTTAGGCTTAAGTCAACTCTAATCGAGTTTGTTTTAAGATCAAAGCCATTCCAACCATGACTATCCCAACCTCTGCTGACCCGGAACTAAGGATCATTTGGGTCCAGTGAATCATTTGGTGAGATAGTAATGTATTATTTGAGGAAGACTTGACGGCTATATCTAGCAGGAAAAGTGACAATGTAGAGGTTTCATCCTTGGTGTGCTGTTAGTTATCGGGTTGGACGAATAAAGTCCGCCGTTATGTTTCTATTCTCAACTGTATTTACTTCACATCGTTCTCGTTGATAATGGTTTATAGAAATGGATAAACATCCCAAATCTCGCGTATCCTCTGAAGTAACATATTGATCACATATCATTTATTATTTTGAAAGAAAGTATATTGAATCACATGCATACTAACACTAGATTAATCATTTGCTTTCCATGGAGGTGGCATATCTGAACTATTTAATTTCTAAACAATTCTTTCTCTTTTCCTGAACCAATAAATATAGAATTTTGATTCATTCATCACTGCTTCGATAGATACTGTGAAGGCTATATTTCGTAGATGAAACCACATTAAAATCTTAATATGTCCGGTGTTAATTCTCATACTACTGATATAAGGAAAATAATTCTAAGTCATTGACTGATATTTCACTTCATTGAATTATCATTTTTGGTTATCTTTTCAATTCTGTGTGTGTGTGTGTGTGTGTGTACGTGTTTACTGATATAATAGATTAATGAAACATGATGATCTCACTTTTATTGTCAAGGTCATGGTTACAGTTTATTTTAAGAGAGATAAGTGACGGTTTTCACCCACATGTCATTTTGTAAAGCAATAGTGGCGAGTGCCATAGAAGCTATTGACATATTGGTCAACACCTCAGTTTCGATTCCACATAAGAAGCTTCTTAATTTTTCACAGAAAAACAGAAATGTCACAGTTACTACTTTTTAAAAATACAATTTCCCTTTGCTTTTGTCGCTACTTGCTTCAGGATAGACACAAACAACAGTTTTCTCTGATGTTCACATCAGTTTTCTCTGATGACTTGGTAACCCCGCTGAATATCCAAAATAAATAGAAGCGTATCCTGCATAGTGTAACACTACAGATTCTGATTAAGATATAAGCTTTTTCAACACTCCTCGGCTGCAATCTTTTTCTTTCTGTAACTGCTTGAAGTATTGATGCACAGTGAACATGTAGAATTACTTCAGTACATCAGAAATTTCTTGTGCAACCTTTACATTTTATAGGCAATCAGCTACGATCTGGTTTAGTTCCTGGGTGTAGTAGTGAACATAATGTAAATGGGAAGAATACTTTTTCTTCTAAATACGTCATGAAAATATAACTTTGTATTAATGTAATCTTATTTTTATCAATCTGTTCTCCAATATGTATGCAACACAATTCCTTTTGGCACAATAAAGTTCCCGAATTCATTTTCATCGATGTTTCCATTCTATCTCCACCTCATCTTCAGGAAATGGGGTGATTTTGCCTTCTGTGCTTTCCCTTTTAGTAATGGCGCTTTCTAATAGTACAGATTTCCCCGCCAGGACTTCACCTTTAGAGCAATTCTGTTGTATGCCATCGGATTTCCACTTTTGACTTATGTATGTTGTATAGTCGTTGTAGCCTTGTGTTGCAATATTATTGCTTCCATAATCAGTGTTGTATTTCTGTGAGGAGTTTTGTGATATACTTTCATTTAACTTTTCCTGGTCTAGTTTTGTTTTATGTAGTGTAGTGTGGTGCAATTACTCCTTGTTTTAAAAGCATGGTGAACCTCCAACAGCTGGTTGTACTTATCTGACCAGCGTAACAGTTGGAACCACGAGGTTTGCAACTTCCCCTTTTTACAGTCAAATTTGTAAATTACATTGGTCCTTCTAACTTTGTTCTCATGTATACATGCCTATGATGTGTTGTTAGTAAGGAAGTTTGTACATACGTGTGTACGAATATGTGTGTGTGTGTGTGTGTGTGTGTCTGTCTGTCTCCCGTCGATATATCAATGAAATATGTAAACTTCACTGAGGTAACCGAAAATCTTGTACTTATAAATAATAAATAATCTATACGGTATAAATTCCTCAGAGTTAGATATTCCTGTGTCTCTAGTCGTTACAAAAGCAATAAATCGATAATTCACAAATCTGTAAGCAACGATCCTATTGCTCCCCGACTGCGATGTAAAAGAAAATGTTCATTAATAAGTTATTTCCTCATACATATCTCATTTGTCACTATGATTAACATAATACGGAGGTGAAAATGAAGTAGAAAACAGAGAATTATATCGCATTTCAATTTTATAAACTTGAAATCTCAACAAATGCATTTAATTACAAATCTCATGTATTATTATTTTCATCAACTTCTGAGCAATAAATCTTTAATCTTACCAAGAGATATATATTTTGCAGAATGTCAGATAAGTGAAACGGTATTCTTCTCCCGTATCACGCTATTTGTACGTGATGATCAAGTGGAGTCTTGCATGAACAAAACATTTCTAAATGTGTTATCGGAGAGGAAAATTCCACAAATATGAAATTGTGTTACGATATTCAGTGTCACGGCTGTCAGGACAGTAAAATAATTGCAGTTTAGATGCCGCCACTCGTACAATTGCTTTTTTGGTATATATTACGATAAGGCGTATCTCTTCCTTTAGATAAGATGGGTGAATAATGTATAAAACAGCCACGTGTAAAAACTCCTATTATAGTGACTGCTATTTTATCTGATGCAAATCGTGTATTCTTACACCGAGCAGTAGATGCTAACCCATTACAAGCCAATGAAGTACTTTGTTTATGGTTGTCAGATCTGCTAGAAATAATCACATTTTAGCATCTGTAAAATGGAGTGTAGTTCGATTTGTATCATACAATGTATCAAGAAAAACAGATAGAATGGCGACGAGCTTGATTAATTCCCACATTTGGCCAGCTTACTATAACATATGCAACACTTTATTCTCTTTTTGTACCAACGAAAAGAGACAGTCAATGAATTTTACCTGTACATATAACTGGTGCAGTCGCTATTATCGAGTTTTTAGTGTGCTGCATTTGAACTCTGCAAATAACTGTTGGTAAAATAAATAAATAAATAAATAAATAAAAATTTTGTGGGGAAGTGAACGGATGGACAGGGAGGGATTGAGTTACATTGGATTTAAGACAAAAGAATGGTACTAGAAAAGGGAAGAGAAAGATACATATGCAGGTAAGAATGTTTAGGGGGAGAAAGGGGGAGACCTAGCTAGTTTAGGTCGGGATGCATATACACATTCGCACATACACACCTGGTCGTACATACATTCACACAAAGGACGTTGGCCCACCTGCCCATATGGTCAATTTCGGCCATAGTTCGTATAATTTATGGTTGGAAGACAATCTCACCAGATGTGTGTCATTATAGTTACCTCAAGACTGGGGAAGCTCGCAGACAGTCTGACTCGCCACACATCTATATCACCGAGGGTGAATCACACACCCCTATGCCTATATATACATACAGAGATACACACGTGTGTGTGACTGTGTGTATGTGATGTGTATATTTACATACTTAAATTCAGGTATATATATATACACACATTTAGTACACATACTCATACGTTGCTTGCTAATTATGGTCACCCATCAAACTCGATGATGATTCTCTTCAACTATAGATGCTTTTATGACTGTACTTCCCAATCATTGGTGCCCAACCTCGGTTGCAATACGTGACAGGTACATGGTTGGACGAAATGTTGAGAAATTAATCTGCGTATGTGTCTCTTTTGTCGGTTCTCCATTTATGGCTGAGCGGGTTTCTCCTTCATATCTCGATCATCCTTCAGCAGTGAAAATACCTAAGTGAGTGGTTGGTATTGATACCCTCCGACGTTCTGTAATGTATTGATGTTGCCTATCTTCTTTGTAGTTTTCAGCTAATTTCTTTCAGTTGCTTTTCTTCTTGCATCCGAGCGAGGGCTATACATAACTGGCCTCCTACGGAGTAGATATGAATCCGATTGGTTGATTATTGTTGATTTCTGTACAATTTGGATTCAATGAAGCTAATGTTGGCTTCTGTAGCTATGTTACAACACACACACACACACACACACACACACACTTACACACACACATACACACAAGCACACACACACATGAACACATAAACACACACACACATACTCATGAATCTACACACACACACATACACAGATATACATATAAATTTCCAGGTGTGTCTTTCCATGTATGATTTTTCCGTCCGCGTGAATGTGTGTGTGTGTATATGCGCATGCGTGTGTGTTTGTATATGTGTGCTTATGCATCTCTATGAGTGCATACGTATGCGTAGGTGTGTATATGCTGTGTGTTTTAAGGTGTATGTGTATACTTTGTTTGTAATGTTATGTCTTATCCAATTACAGGTTTGTATTACGTGTACATGTATCTATGTGAGTCTACATGTGTGTATGTCAGTGTGTGTGTGTGTGTGTGTGTGTGTGTGTGTGTGTGTGTGTGTGTGTGTGTGTGTGTGCTGGTTGCGTGAACTAGTTGCGTCTAATATTCAAAGAAATCGATGTTTAAATCTATTAAGAGCTCACTGTAATCATCGCGTAGAATCCTGTAAATCGCGTAATCTCTTGTTATTGTAATTAATCAAGGTTTTAAATAAGCCTTAATCCATTACTGGAGATGTGTTCGTGTGTTTGTGTGTGTGTGTGTGTGTGTGTTTGTGTGTGTGTGTGTGTGTGTGTGTGTGTGTGTGTGTAGTGAGATGCGTGTGCATCAAATTGTTTATATGTTGTATGCATTCATGCATGTTTGTGCATGTGCGCATGTGTTTGCACGTCTCCATAAACGAGTTTGAACGGTAGGAAGAACTAACTCTAAACACATCAGCATGAACGAATGTGTGTGTGTATGTATGTATTTGTGTGTGTGTATGTATGTTTTTGTGTGTGTGTATGTATGTTTTTGTGTGTGTGTATGTATGTATTTGGGAGGGTCTGTCTTCTAAGTTTCGTCAGTAGCAGTTTACTCGGGTCGTTTGAATTAGCCACTTACGATGAGCCTTTGACTAAATTTGAATTGTTCGACTAAAACCGTTCAAGGCAGTGCCCCAGCATGGCCGCAAGTCAAATTACTGGAACAAATAAAAGATAAAAGATAATACTAGTATCACATGAATGAGTTCAGAATTAAGGAGTTAAAACTGCAACCGCAACCCTTCAGTTGCTTCTGAAGCTTGTTGCAGCTATGCTAATAGTATATGTTGCACAACTTTATGTCAAACCGTAACGTGGGCAGCGATTACGCAACACAAGTACGAAAAACAAAGAAAGTATTTTGATAATCATCTGTGACCTGTGATACCAATTTATTGAGAGTCTCAGAGCAAGGATATAGTGATCGATATAAGACTTAATATGTCTAATCGTGTTTACAATGAATAATGAGGTTTTGGTGATGTTTGAGTTAAGCACGATATTTAATGTTTTTTTTTAATATTATTTTAATATTTTGTATGTTAACCTCGTATTCTGTTTGCTTCTAATTATTTTTATTAAATTTTTAATTCAGTTTCTTTGCTGATTTTGTCAACATTCATTAATCATCGTATTGAGTTTGGTTATAGATTTATTTACAAGTCATATATAAATGTAACTCATGTAACTTATTGCAAGTTTTTTTATCTTTATCTTTTTTTTTTACTTGTTTCAGTCATTAGACTGCGGCCATGCCGGGGCACCACCTTGAAGGATTTTAGTCAAACGAATCAACCCCCAGTTCTTATTTTACTTTAAAACTTATTCTATCGGTCTCTCTTTTGCCGAACAGTTAACTTACGGAGACGAAAACATACCAACACCAGTTGCCAAGCAGTTGTGAGGAACAAGCACAGTATTTAAATATTGAAACATGTAAAAAAAATAATTAAAAAAACATCATTGACGAGAAGAGCTGTCAAAATACCACGAGCGGTATAAATGGATAGCTTTGTACAATTTTCTAAAGATGTCTACTGTTTACCCACATTTTCTTGTTCCACACTTGTCTCTGAAATTGTTTGCATTCTTAACAGCATTTTTCTTTTATTATTATTATTATTATTATTATTATTATTATTATTATTATTATTATTATTATTATTATTATTGTTTTGAAAATTACATTACACCTCGTGTTTTCTTCAACAATTTACTCCAAAGTGTCATGGCTGATAGTCCTACATAAAAATTTCTGACCTCTTTCTCAGATCTGCAAACCTTACAAAGAAGACAAGCTATGCTTGTTCTATAGTTGTTTACCTGACCCTTCCTACTAAATAAACAAGGTTTAACCGATCTAACTGAAAATGATAACAAACTCATATTTTCATTTCCGATTGTAAATTTTGCTTTGTTAGTGATTAAGAAAGAGAATGAAGTAGAGAGATTAAAAGAGTGTGCTTAGGACGATGAGGTAAATATATTTCTATAACTGTCCTTGACATTAATACGTTACCAGCAGTAAGCTGCATCGAGCGACTTTATCTGTCGCAAATAAAATTCTCAAGTAGATTGACATAAGAAGGTAAATGATAAAAGTTCTTGTCGATAATCAATGCTCAAATGTACAATCTGATTTGTACAAACAAACACCAAAGTACGAAAATAACCAAAAATCTACACACAACACAATTTTGTTTATTTTTATGTCCACAGTTTATAGAGGATGAGAAATCAAGGCTAACAGAAAGCAATCCAGTTCATAGTGCCTAATTTTTACTGTAGTTATTATGTAAACCAATGATTCTTAAACCGATTGGTAGCGCCCCTTGGGACATTATGAGCTCAGAAAGGGGAGGAAAATATCAAGAGGGCGCTATGGAGTGCTGGTATTTTGGAGAAGTCGTATATTTCTTACAAACAAAACATTTAATTCAAACCAAGTGCAATGCTTATAAATTAAGTAAATTTTCAAAAACGTTTGTCAGCTAACGTCAAAATATGACTAATAATGTGGCAGGTTCAAAATAATTACATCATATAAGACACTCTAAGGCGGTGAGTTGGCAGAATCGTTAATACGCCGGACAAAATGCTTAACGGTATTTCTTTCAGTTCTTTACGCTTTGAATTCAAATAGCACCAGGGTCAACCTTGCTTTTCATCCTTTTCGGATCGATAAAATGAAGTAGCAGTCACGATTTGATCGAACTGCGAAATAGTTCCCAGTTGTTTGTGATGATGAAAAAAAAGAAGGTCGAAGTGCCACATATATGGTACCGCAAACCAACTTAGAGCTTTCTGTCCACAGCAGAGGGCGAAAATAGGACGCCTTCTCAAATGCTACAGACATACACACAGCAGCAGCAAAAACAGCAACCACAACACCAACAGCAGCAGAGATTGCAAAAGCAGCAGCAGAGACTGCAAAAGCATCAGTAGGCTACAGGAACAGTAGCAACAGTAGCTATATAGGTTGATAAATATATCTTACAACGTGGTGTATTTAACAACCTCTACTATTGAACAGAGCAAAATAGCTTCCAGACATTTAAAAAAAACAAAAACATGACGAACAGGCGAAAAACTTATTTTGTACTGACAAAAAATTTACATTAATTAACAGTGAAACTCCCACTAAATCATTAGAAAAGGTGCATAATAATAATATAATAACAGGTATATCTCTAAACAATAGTTATATGGCAACTCATGTTTTCCAGAATAAAATAAAGGAAGTAGAAAAATATCTTTTGGTCGATTGCGTACTTTCGTGTTTGTACAACAATAACACATGATCTAATAACCAGTTCCCCTTTATGAATAAAATTGTTTTCATAATATTTGGATTGTTTTCATAATAGTTGGAAAGAACTAGCCTAACAGAGACCTGGGAAAGAAAAGAAATGTATTCATATTAAGAATATATATATATATATCAAAGGCTTTTCGCGAGGAATGAGCTCATAATCTCGATTTCCAAGATTCTGTGAGACGCCGGTCTGTCGTAGGATTACTCACTTTTGCCAGCTGAGTGGACTGGATTGACGTGAAATGGTGTGTTTTGCTCAAGAACACAACATATCAGCTTGTCTAGGAACTGAAACCACAATCTTGCAATCATTGTGATGTCATAATCACTTAACCACTAAGCCACGCGTGTGCCTCCGTAACATTCATATTAAGATAATAGAAAATGTTAACCTTATTGAGAACTAGCGGGACTCGTGAATATTTCACGGATTTAAACTTACTGGGTTATTTCTGAAAACTTTATTCAAAAACCTGTGTTGTGTCTGTATCAAAAGAGAGTCGCTCATCTGCTAATTGAAAAGTGAAGGAAATTAGGATACGATGGCGACTTTGTGCATTTTATATATACACTTTATATACTTTATACACAATTTTATAGATTTAATACACAGCACTCTCCCTCTTTCTCTCGCACTCTTTACCTTACCCTCTTTTTCTCTCTCCTTTCTCTTTCGCTCTCTGCCTTTTCCTTCAACTAATCACGTGAAAGTGTTACAGACGGACTAAGTAACGGAGGAAAAAAACTTAGTTAAAAAAAGAATTACACATTTCACTCACCACCATCTCTCCCTTTGCCTCCCCTCTCTCATTCGTCCCTTCGACACCCTCCCTTCCGTTCTTCCCCTTCCCCTTCAACCAATCACATGGAAGCGTTACGGACGGGCTAAGTAACGGAGTGACAGGCAGAATTATTATGACAGCATTCATTGCAGCAGTTTTCAGATGGAATACACGATTCTTTTGAGAGAAATATAAATCCAAAGTTCTATAAAGCCACCGAATATTAAACTAAACTAAAATATTAAACTAGAATACGAAACTAAACTGTGATCAAATGTAACACTTACTAGTCCAAAATTGTGTATATTACTCCATAATCATCGAATACTCTTTGTTTTAGATCCTTATATCTACGTAATCTGATATTCTTTTGTTTGTTTTAATACGATATCAGGAATTGTTTCATTTGAACGAATCATGAATAGCAATCGTTTGAAAGAAAAATTACTTGTTTGAACGTGTAGCTGCATTTAAAAAAACATGTACCACTTGTAAATGATTATAAAAGAGATGAATTTAAGAAGATTTGATATTTTATTGCGTACCTCGTGAGAAAAGTGTCTTAAATAGCAAGCGCATTTCTTTTCGAAACCTTTTAGAAAAAAGTCCATAAAGAAGTGGGTTAATAGCAGAGCTGAGATAAAAAGAATACAGTAACGATTTGTAAATGGCATGGTCTTTATGACTTGTAATATTGGTAAAATTTTTAGTAGACACCTTCAAGAATGCTCCAGCGAAATGTGGTAAATAAGTCACCATCCAGACCAAAGTAATGGTCAACAAAATGAAACTGGTTCTAACTGGATTCATTGACGCTCTTTTAACACTCACTAAAGAGAACGAGCGCTTTATTGGACATATATCAGTGGACATGCCTTCATTTTGGGTAGAGGGTTCAGTTGTGATTGAAATGTCAAAAATACTACTTCTTTTAAAATTCTTGGCTGTGTAAGTGTTCCAAATACTCTTTCCAATCAGTATGTATACTACTAAGATAAAAATAAATAACGAATAACAAGCGGTTGCCAGAATAATATGATAGATTACAGGATAGACTGTGTCAATTACATTTGAAGAAATAGAACAATCTTTTGCTATATTTCCACATTGTCTGATCATTCTGATCTGTTGGCCGTACAAAAAAAGTGTTGGTATACTCAAAATAAAGGAAATGGTGATTAAAACTGTCAGAATTTTCTTTGCTTTGCGAATGCTAATTTTTTTTTTAAGAGGCTTACATATAAGCAAGTATCTATCGATTGCTATACTAAATACAATCAGAGCTGAAGTGATTATGGCTAGACAAACACAAAAGCGTATCGCACGACATGCAACATCACTCTCAAAAATGTAAGAATAATATAGAACGATAAGTTCCATAGGTATACATACTATGCAAATTAGAAAATCGCATATTGAAAGTGTTACAATAAATAATTTTGTAGCGTTTGGATAAAATTTATGATAGTATATATAGGTTACAAAGAAATTTCCAGTTCCTCCAATTATCATAGAAATTGTTAGAAACATTATTATAGGAAGATAAGCATTCACAATATCAGCATTCAATTTTTCTACACTAATAACACATTCGTTGATGCTTTTATTTTGTTCCATTTTTTTTTTCCACCTTCTTGGGAATGTCGCTTCAAAGTTTAAAGACAGCTTTTTGGTTTATTTCCTGGAAAGATAGAAATCGGTGATGCATAAATATTTTAGATATTTTAGTTCAAAATGTTGTTTGAAATGAAATGTTAAATGTTACCCTGAAATATTAAGTCTACTAAGATTTATATAAGAAAAAACTATTTCGGAGATGTCCTTGCCGGGCAAGTAATTTCATCTGACATCGTGTGTTGAGACTAAAACAGTTTCAGTTTGCAAGACAAATATTATCCATTCAAAACACACAGAGAGCGTTTGTTTCCCTTAAGCATTTATTATTTGTTACATGCTGTCAAAATTTTCGTTGCATGAACTGCAACCTGATCACTGACAATATTACACAATATCACTATATTACAAATAACAAATGTTTTTAAGTGAAGTTAATAGATATTGTGTGTTTCTGAATGGCTAACAAATAATATATCTATAACAAAAAATAGGCAGAGTAATAATTCATAATTTTTTTATGGATAAATATTTGTGTAGATACATTTTGGATATTAAATGGTCAAACATCAATCAAAAATTAAGAAGAGATAATATATAAACCTTATATTTGTGAATATATATATATATATATATATATATATATATATATATATAAATGTATGTATGTATATATACGTATATATGTGTGTGTGTGTGTACATATATATATATATATATATATATATATATATATATATATAAATGAGGGCCCTTTCACAAAGAAGAAAGAGCTGTTATAGTCCTCATTAATTTCTCTTCAGGGAGTTCATAATAAAACATGTAATAGCAAGACAAAAACGAAATAATGGGGTAACTTAAGGGCTCTCATTTATTTCGAAACATATATGTAGGAATTAAAGGAACTTTCATCGACATGCGTTTTGCTCCATTTATTATTATCAATATCTTCTTAAAATGTATCACTTTAACTCGGTATATCAACCTGTAAAGCGGCTGGGATATCTTGTTTTTTAGTGTAATTTTGCTACCCCTGGTAACTATTAACGTATTCAAATTATCGAAGGTTTTAATAATTGAGATAATATTAATATAAACATAAACTAATATATATATAGTGTAGTATATTGCCACTTAAGTGTGGCTGACCCCTAGGGGTGGATGTTACTGTTGCTTTTAGCCCCAGGAGGACATCTCCTCCAGCTGGCTTATCGACACACGACTGTGTCCTGTTTGCCAAGGGAAGTTATCCCTCTCACCTCGATCTGCAGCACGAACGTATCCGGATTTCAGGGTTATTTCCCTTCGTCGGCGCCCGATAGCTGCTGACCTTGGCCAAGGTCAGCAGCTATCGGGCGCCGACGAAGGGAAATAACCCTGAAATCCGGATACGTTCGTGCTGCAGATCGAGGTGAGAGGGATAACTTCCCTTGGCAAACAGGACACAGTCGTGTGTCGATAAGCCAGCTGGAGGAGATGTCCTCCTGGGGCTAAAAGCAACAGTAACATCCACCCCTAGGGGTCAGCCACACTTAAGTGGCAATATACTACACTTTATCGTGCAGTTACTGTTAATACTTCATTTAGAGAATTAACAATATATATATATATATATATATATATATATATATATATATGCACACACACATACACTTGCCAAAATAAGTTTAAGACCGATGATGACAGTTCTATTCCTTCGTTAATATATTTTTAACAAAACTGTATAAAACTATTTTACTTTTTACTGTGTATGTAGAATTTTATCTCTTTCAAATGATATAGACGTTATATATCTTTCTACCTTTCAAATAATTTTAATGCGCAATTAATCCAAATGATTAGAAATTGTCGGCAAAATAAGTTTAAGACTGTACCAACATTATTTTGTTTAAATTGAAAATCTACGGCTCAAATGATCAACGAACAAAAATTTATTATTTATAACTTGTTCCATAGTCATTAATTTCAATTACAGCCTTTCAACGGAGAGACATGGAGTTCGACAAATGAGCACAAAAATCACTTGGAATGTTCTGCCATACTTCTTCAATAAAATTATTCAATTGGGACAAATTTGTTGTTGTTTTTTTGTTTGTGTGTGTTTTTTTTTTTGTTTTTTTTTAGCATGAACTCTTTTAGAAACATAATTCCATAAATTTTCTATCGGATTCAAATCCGGGCACTGCGGAAGCCACTCAATAACCACCATACTATTGCGCTCAAAATGTTGCAGAACTCTCCCAGTCTTTTGAACGGGGCAATTGTCCTGCTGGAAAATAGATCCCGGTGGTGTCTGATTATTTAAATATTGCAGATAGCCTACACTGTTCAGTCTTCCATCAACCCTTAAGTTTTGTTAAAAACTCGAAAAGCACTCGGAGAGCGCAGACCTCCACCAAACCAGAAGGAGCAGCACTACGACGACGACGATGACTACCACTACCACCACTACTACCACCATATCACAATCACCACCACCACAACCACCAACATCATCAGCAGCATTGTCATTGCTTCTACTTCAACCACATACACCGCCATCAACGTTATCATGACGGTTACTTTGACAGTCACTTTCACCACCACAACCAGTATAACCACTACATTACTACCACCACACAACTAACACTATTACCACCATCACCTCAGCATCACACATCATACCGCTCCTGTCGCCATTATAACCACCGATACTATTTTATCCTCGGTCGGAGGATCGCGGTTTCGATTCCCAGACCGGGCGTTGTGTGTGTTTATTGAGCGAAAACATCTAAAAGCTCCACGAGGCTCCGGCAGGGGGTGGTGGTGACCCCTGTTGTACTCTTTCGCTCCAACTTTCTCTCACTCTTTCTTCCTGTTTCTTGAGTAACGCTGCGATGGACTGGCGTCCCGTCCAGCTGGGGGGAACACATACGCCATAGAACCCGGAAAATCGGGCCCATGAGCCTGGCTTGGCTTTTAAAGGGCGCATAAAAAATAAAAAATATATACATATAAACGGAACATAGACGCAAAGCAGTGTTAAGTATGAGCAGAATTTAGGTTAGTTGAAATATGTTTGTCACATATTTCAACTGCTAAAGGCATCGATGTCTGAGATTCTCGAGAGATAGCGACACTCAACAAACTGGATGTTCTCACACCTTTTTACCTTAAGAGAATTTTTTTCTCTATGGCAACTGCAGTGTATTTGCTCTTAGCAAATACATATACATATACATACATATCCACCATCCTCTCTGCTCTCGTGTGACCTGTGGTCAGCTTTCTTTTCACTCCAGCCGCTGTGAAGGCAAGACGAACTACTAGCGTTCTACCTCAGATTCGCGTTTGGCCGTACGGCTTTTGAATGTTGTTTTCACTGTCCAATTTTTCCTGTCTTGGTTTGTGTTTGCCACCTTGGAATCCTCTGTGTAGTGGGTTGATCCACTACTCAGGAAGAGACTATTCTAGAGTACGTTCTGTCTTATCTTCGAAACGTCAGGTTAGAATAGAGGCAGCTGATGAAGGAATATTCCAAGTGGCTTTCTGTTTTCCTATGTGTTCGTTCCGTTGTCTGTAGTTCATTGTTCTAACGTCCTGTACCCTGATATGCATATATATACACATGTAGATGTAAGTATGTACATATATGTGTGTATACATGTATATATATTCTTTGTATTATTACATTATTGAACGCACACGTCCTTTTTTGCAAGTAAGTCTGTACTTTATTATTCTGACGTGACTCCATCTTTCTATCTATCTATCTATCTATCTATCTATCTATCTATCTATCTTTCTATCTATTTATCTATATGTCTTCCTCTATCTTTCTATCTATCCCTCTATCCACCTCGACACCACCAATTTTTTTTTTTTTTTTTTTTTTTTTTTTTCCTTCCTTCCCCCTCCCAAAAAGAAAAGCTCTACATTGTATTTGTCCCATCTTCGTTGAGCCCTGTGTGGCTAATAAAAGAAATGTATCTTTCTTCTTACCCATCTCCCCCTCTCGCTCTGCTTCCTTCTGTTATCTTGGTTTCTACTTCATTGCTATACACTTCTGTCCCTTCCTCCTTGTTCCACTTCCCCTCCCTACCATCCTCTCTCTTTCTCTATCTTTCTACCTATCCTCTATTTACCTACCTATCTATCTTTCTTCTTACCCATCTCCCCCTCTCGCTCTGCTCCCTTCTGTTGTCCTGGCCTCTACTTCACTGCTATACCCTTCTGTCCCTTCCTCCTTGTTCCACTTCCTCCCTCCACCATCCTCTCTGTGTATACATGTATATATATGTTCTTTGTATTATATATATATATATATATGAACGGTTAAGATGAGAGAGTAGGCAAGTCATATGCATGACTACGTACGCTGTGATCTTAGTAAATGTTGAACAGAAATTGACAATTGACAAAATATAGTATATAAACCACATGGTATCCTTCGACCCCTTGCGGTAAAAAAAAGTAAGCTGTTATTATTATCATCATCATTATTATTATTATTATTGCCTTTGCACAGCTTCTAACGCTGGAGATGTACTGCGGTGTCTTCTGTTCACTACCAGTGAACTAAGGTAACACCTCTTATATTTCGAGCACTTTCCGGAGTATTCGGGCGGTTCCAAGCAGTACTGTTTTCTGCAAGTGCTCCACCCTTATTGCAGCCCCGATTTGTTCCATGTACTTCTCGAGATTTTTACTCACAGTTCCCAGGCTTCCAACTATTATTGGTACTACTGCTACCTTTTTCATCGACTACAACTGCTTAACTTCCCAAGTTAACCTGTCATATCTCTCAACATTTCTTTCTTCCTTATCGCATACCTTGTAGTCAGCTGGGCATGCTATATCTATGATCCAGCATCGTTTGTTTTCTTTTTCAATTAAGATTATGTCTGGCTTCCTATTCTCTATCTTATGGTCGCACTGAATCATAAAATCCTATAGGATTTTTGCATTTTTATTTTCGACGGTGCCTTCGGGTTTGTGGTCGTACCAATTTTTTGCTCTGTCAAGTCCATACTTGTTGCAAAGTGTCCAATAGATAAGCCTTGCTATATTGTCGTAGCATCTCTTATATTCCTTCTGGGCTAGTGGCGTACATTGGCTGGTAGTATGCCATACGGTTTCACCATTTTGTCCACAAAGTCTGCACTTATCACTTTCTGGTGTGTTGTCTAGTTTATTTTTTATGTAGTTTGTTCTAAGTGCTTGCTCTTGGACAGCACAGATTAGAGCCTCCATTTCCGGTTTTAAATCACTTTTAGTCAGCCACAGCCATCTTTTTCTCTGTCTGTCTTATCTTTAACAACCCTATGAGATTGACCATGCATTCTTTTCTTTACCCTTTTATTTTCAGTTTCATTCGTTTTCAATTTCTTGTACAGTGCTTTACCTTAACAATCTTTCATCCTACACAAGCCTGACTCTCTTGCTTCTAATAATAGCCGTTCTGTAGCATTTTTTACATACCATGCTATGTTGTTTTTTTTTCTGTTCTAATACTGTGTTTGCATACAATAAGTCCTCTCCCCCTCTTTTTCTTGGTACATACAGTCTCTGCGTCACTTTTGGGGTGTAGTGTCCCATATCTAGTTAGCAACTTCCTTCTCTTTCTGTCTAAGCTGTTTAGTTCGTCTAATGTCCATGCGATTACCCTTGCTCCATATCTAAGGTGTTGATAGCTTAAATCTTATTCCGTCCGTTTAATTTTGACTGAAGGATCAGTCTCAGTCTGCGCATGTACTCTACCTTAAATTTTTCTGTCATTTCTTCCTCCATCAATTTATCCATTTCCAAAATTCCCAAGTACTTATAGCCCGTCTCTTCTATCTGCTTCATAACCCCACCCCCCGACCGTTAACCCGTCCATACATAACCTCCCCGTATCGTTAGCCCGTCCATACATTTGATTTTGCTTCTCTTCATTACTAACACATCACACTTTCTCAGTCCCAACACCATTCTGATATCAGCACTGAAGTTATACACCGTATCAGCAAGGGAACTGACTTGGGCTTCACCTTTACCATAAAGTTTGAGGTTATCCATGAAGAATAAGTGGTTGACATTTTGTTAGAGGCTTTTGAACAAATACCCAGCTTTTGCTTTCCTCAGAATCAGTGTTAGTGGTATCAAGCTCAGTACAAAGATCAGTGGGGACAGGCAGTCCCCTTGGAAGATGCCCCTCCTAATTTCTACTGTCCCTAAACTGCTTCCGTATACTCTCAGGTCTGTCCTCCAACTCGTCATACTTTTTCCAAGCAATCACTTAACATTCGATGCAATACCAAATAGGTTCATACATTCCATAATCCAAGAATGTGGAATCATATCGTACTCCTTACGATAGTCGATCCATGACATGGCTAAGTTACTTTTCCTCCTCTTGCAGTCTTGTCTATCTTGCAGTTTTGTCTATCAGGAACTGATCCTTGGTACCTTTGCATTTACGCTTGCAACCCTTCTGCTCATGTGGCAGGACTCCATTTTTTTCCAGATGTTCGTACAATGACTCTGTGAGTATTCCAGTCAATAACTTCCACATAAGTTGTAAACAGGATATCGACCTCAGCACTGTCCTACCCATTGTCAACCACTCTGGTGTTACTTGGTCGGCATTTAAAAAGGTGTTGAGTTGTGCAGCTATTCGTGCATGACATTCACCAAATCTTTTGATCCAGTGGCCTTGAACTCTATCTGGTCCCGGGGCCTTGCAGTTGCTCATTTTTTTTTTTTTTTTTTTTTGCTGATTTCCTTCACTTCCCTAACTGAAATGACTAGTTCTGCCTGTTTTAGACAGACTACTGTTTGTTTCAGTTCTTGCAGTCATTCAGCATTCTATTTGTGCTCCTTGTCTTTGCTCCAGATGTCACTCCAAAACATTTAACTTTCATTGTTATCTGGTATCAACTTTTCATCTGTACACCCTCCATTTATTTCTTTATAGAATCTCTTCTGATCCTCTCTGAATAACCTATTCTGGTGGTGTCCCTTCATTCTTTGGTCGTATCTTACCATCTTTACTTTCTTTGCAACAAGGCACTGCTTCAGTTCCTCCATTACTACTTTCAGGCCCTTTCTTTCAATATTATACTTCCTTTTCAGCGCCCTGTATTTTTGTTCGCTTTTAAGCTCCCCTTTCTCTTTTCGGTCTAACACAGATTTCCTTCGAGAGCATCCTATTATGTTTCTTTTTCTTGACATCAACACCCACGTTTTCTGTTACAGCAATACTTACTGCTCTATATTATCTAATATAGAGTACGAATACTTACTGCCTTGATCAAATTATTTGTTTCTGTGATGTTGTTTGTTCTGATGTATTTCAGAATTTCATTGGCATTTTTCGTTTCTTGGTTCAATTTCCATCGATCAACCTTTTTAAGGTTGCAAATAATGTCGTTATCGTTCTCCTGTAGTCTTGCCTCTATTCTGTCGTAGATTGCCTTTTGTTCATCTGTCATGCTGCCATTACTTTTATTGTCTTATTTTAGTTTTATTGTCTTCTACGGTACCATGCTATCCATTCTTTTCACTTATCTAATACTTTCCTCGTTATTCTGGCCGTGCCAAGGTGGCAAGCCTTTTGTAACAGTTCTACTGGGCACTCTATTCCAATTTCCTTTACACTCCCCTTGATGCCTTCTGATACTGTTCCCTTCTTCATTTTCCACAGCCGGGTTATTTCGTATTTAAGAGGGTTGTATTTATCTATCTTTTCACCTACCTTCTTGACTTTTCGTGGGTCAAAGGGGCATACAACATCAACTATTTAGCATATGTGGTACATTTTGTCCACCACCACGAGATGCCTGATTTGTTTGGATTGGAAAATTCCAGAGGATTTTGCTAGTCTCCGACTCCACCATTCTGCTACTACTACTACTACTACTACTACTACTACTACTACTGCTGATGATGATGATGATGATGCTACTGCTGCTGCTGCTGCTATTTGACACTTGTGTTGATGTCGTTTTTGCTTCTGTCTTCCAAACACGTTTTATTCAATCATTACCAAATGAAATCTTATTTGGAGTTCTTGTAAAAGTATAAGAAAAAAATCAAGGACTCTACTAAACTTCGTTAGAAAAGAGCAGTTTTCGTTCCCCGTAGTAGACAAGAAAGACCGTCTGCTTCATACACTTTTAAATTTAATTTACACGTTACACTTTCACAATCAAAATGGATACTACACGAAAGAACAATACTGTGTCAAAGAAACAACACACCCATATGTATAATAAGGAGTAGAAAAATAACGGTAAAGTGAGCATTTAATAGATGAAAATATCCCAGATACTTAAATATGTAATTTGGAATTTGGTGACAGTAATAACAACAACAATAGCCGGAGTGACTCGTATACGATTGCAACAACTATAGTCTTCTCATATAGCTACTGTTTTAAAACAAACCTTCCTTCCGTGGGAAATGAACATATGGAATTTTTAGAACTATTATTGTTACAAGAAAAAAAGGTAATGAGCTGACAGAATGGTTAGCACGCCGGGCAAAATGCTTAGCGGTATTTCATCCGTCTTTATGTCCTGAGGTCGACTTTGCCTTTCATACTTTCGAGGTCGATAAATTATGTACTGGAGTTGATGTGATCGACTTTCCCCCAGTTCCAGGCTTTGCACCTTTAGTAGAAAGAAGTACTTTTACAAGGAAAAAATCTAGATGTGAGAATTTTGTAAAATTGGATGGCAATTCTTTGTCATACGAGCTAATCCAACAAAGACGGAAACGAATTAAGTTTTTCTACGCATCAAGTAGTACATGCACTCTGAGACATCTCGGGAGGAATCACTTCAATAGCAAAAGCAAAAGATAAGGTACCATAAATGTTCATGTCGCGACTCCTAGCGGAAAAAGATACCAGCATCGAAGATAGTAACATCTTCTGGATTAGTGAGTGATTGTGGCATTTCTACTGATTTATGATATAGTTGTTTCTCAGTACATAAAAGATTTTTCAGTTTATTAATCAGAACGCATTGTGGTTGAAAACTTTCTCGCATCTACAAATAGTTTAAACATTTGTATAAAGTTTACCGATTGTGTTAAAATCGACTCCTCTCTCTATGTGTAGTAATATATAAACAACACCGTTATAGGAATAGAAAGTAAACTGTTCCCAAAAAATACAGAATATAATTATATTACTGAAATCTCATGACATCAGGACAGATTTATCTTAACAGAAATCTGAAAAAAAAAGAAAAGGATTATATATTAAAATAGAAGAAAAAGATACCAACATTCAGGAGAGTAACATCTTTTGGATAAGTGAGTGATAGATCCCATAAGATTTTAGCTACAGTGCTAAAGAAGTTCGAATTTCTATTTTTGTGAACAAAAAAACCTTCGATTTCCTGGTAAGTTCTGCCAGATGGAAATGTTTTCAAGTTGAAAATGAGGTTTGAATCATGACGTAGTGTAATCATTCTGATGTCATAATTTTTTATTATATCTATACCAAATCTTTAATTACATCCCCAAATAATCAATACAGCAAGATACTTGAGAATCTGGGACTGTTTTTTTTTTAATCAGACTAGAAACAATTCTGAAAAAGGGAAAATAATGATAGCAAAATTCGTAGAAAATTTCTGCTAGGAGTCGCTGTAAGAACATTTGTGCTGTGACTCCTGTCTGTTATAGTATCGTTCCTATAGGCGATGATTCACTAATATTATAAAGCTACAGTTCGTTACACTGCTCTATAGTACTGTGGGGGGGGGGGAAGGTGTGCGAATAAAAAAGGCCTCTTTATGAGATATCTTGAGTAAGAAGTTTGTAATCACTTTTGACAGGGGTTTTTGAATTGTCAATAAACTTGAGAAAAACATTCAAATTATTTTTTTACCTCAACTGAGTTATTGGAAAAACATTTTTCTCTTTTGTTTCAGCCATTAGCCTGCGGTCATGTCGGGGCACCGTCTTGAAGAATTTTAGTCGAACGAATCGGCCCCAGTACTTATTCTATCGGTTTCTTTTATCGAACCACTAAGTTACGGAGAGCGTATATACACTAATACCAGTTGTCAAGCGGTGGTGGAGGGACAAACACAGACACAAAGTTACACACATATATATAAGACGGGCTTTTTTCAGTTTCTACCTACCAAATCCACTCAGGAGGCTTTGGTTGGCCTGAAGCTATAGTAGAACTATAGCTTCAAGCCAACACACGCCGAAGGTGCCACGCAGTGAGACTGAAATCAAACAGCAGGGTATTGAAATCATTGTAATGTCATAATACAGTTCTTATAAGTAACACTCCAAAAGTACTTATGGCTGTCTGAGACTTCACTACAACTTAAGTTTCCTAAGAATTTCGTTTATTTTTTTATTTTTATTATTCTTTTTTTGTTCTACCATGATTTTTTACTGCCATTATTTTCGCAGAATGCGATAATAGAATAACTTACCTAGCTTTCCTCTATGATTTCACACATCAGACAGATATGTGATCTTAATGAACATTTGTTCCATAAGCAATTAACGAACTTGTCTATGTTTTTATATCATTGTGTTTACAACTGATAACATCCAGTGAGATAATTAAAACAATATTCAATTTTGATATGTTGAAACATGTTAAGCCTATCATCTATACATGTTTTTGGCCATACTGACGCTAGTGTGAGGAATAGAGTTGATGATTGTTTGATTAATTTCAAGTTCTATGAGATGGTGGGAGATCCGGTCCATATGTTGCAAAGTATACTACTTTTACTGCTAAGCAAAATCCGCGTGTTTTAATTGGAATTAATATGCCTAACGTAACCTCTATAGTAAACCTAACTAGAAGTTGCAGTATATTGTCTTTTATTCTTTTACTTGTTTCAGTCATTTGACTGTGGCCATGCTGGAGCACCGCCTTTAGTCGAACAAATCCACCCCAGGACTTATTCTTTGTAAGCCTAGTACTTATTCTATTGGTCTCTTTTGCCGAACGGCTAAGTTACGGGGACGTAAACACACCAGCATCGGTTGTCAAGCGAAGTTGGGGGGGGACAAACACACAAACATATACACACACATACATATATATATACCACAGGCTACTTTTACGAAGAATAAGTCCTGGGGTCGATTTGCTCGACTAAAGGCGGTGCTCCAGCATGGCCACAGTCAAATGACTGAAACAGAGTAAAAGAGTAATGTTTATATTCTGTGTTCAGGTAATCTTTACTATTATTTCTTACGGGGGTCGATCAAATGAATACATTTAACTAAATCGGTCCAAGGCGGTGGCCTGGCATAATAACAGATAAATTGCAAATAATAATAATAATAATAATATTAATATTAATAATAATAATAATATTCTGTAAGCCTATACATGACTGTAATAATAATCCTCGGACGTATATTGTTATTTTTTACGACGTCTTGCTGGCCATCAGCTCGCATCAATGTTGTTATTGTTGTTTAACGCTAGGTCAGTACAGATGTTTATGCCTTGAGGCCACCGTCTTCTTCTAGTTATAGTGTGTATTGTATATGAAAGCGAATCAGTCCTCCCGTTTAACACCAATATCAGTTTTTTTGTTTTTTTTTTCTCTGGTTTATACTTTGCTGTATGGCCCAGTAGTTAGGGCAGCGGACTCGCGGTCGGAGGATCGCGGTTTCGATTCCCAGACCGGGCGTTGTGTGTGTTTATTGAGCGAAAACACCTATAGCTCCACGAGGCTCCAGTAGGGGGTGGTGGCGACCCCTGTTGTACTCTTTCGCCCCAACTTTCTTTCACTCTTTCTTCCAATTTCTTGAGTAACGCTGCGATGGACTGGCGTACAGTCCAGCTGGGGGGAACACATACGACATAGAAACCGGGAAACCGGGCCCATGAGGCTTTGAAAGGGCGCATAAATAAATAAAACACTTTGCTGTAAGCTTTCAGACAAGATCTTAATACTTCAATTCTCTACTTATTACAACAGCATACACGTGATACGTGTTTCCTTTGTCCTTTCCTTTCCCCAACTGATTCCGGTTATCACAGAAGCCGCCCTTCATTATCTGACTAACCCATAAAACAAATCTAGAACTTCGTCATCTAGCTTATTGTTTCTGTTGATGATGGAGGGTGTGATTTGAAAGAGATATGGTTAGTAAATTTTGCATGGATAATATTTTTATTGTAGATACTGTATTAGATATCTTCATGAACCCGACATTTTTCAGCGTTTCACTCAATATACAATGTAGATAACAAATATTGACCGAATATATTTGGATTAGATTTGTGTATTTGTAACATTCGTTTTAAAATATCGTTTAATTCTATTTATCAAAAGTTGTTTCATTTGCACACATCATGTACATCAGTGGTTAAAAAAAAATACTCGTTCAAAAATGTTAGACTAAAACAGAACTTGTAGCCTTCATTTATGAAAGATTGCAAAGTGACGATATTTCATGAAATTCGATATTTTATTATTTAAAGAAGTGGGAAGTTTCATGAAATAAACTTATTAATTCAATACGAAACTGCCGACCGAAAAGTCCGTAAACTAATGGGTTAAGAGTCCCGTTGAGGTAATAAGAACACATTAACAATTTATAAAGAATTTTTTCTTTATCACTTGTAGTTTCACTAAAACGTTTAGTTAACAATCGCCAGAACACTGCCGTGAAATATGGGAAAAAGCATATACACCAGACCAAAGTGATGATGAACAAAATTAAATTAGTCCGATTTGGATGCATTGAATGTCTTCTCTGCTTCGTAGCGGGTTCTTTATCCTCTACCCAATCATTATCTGATAGCATGCTTTGGAGCATAGTAAATACAAGAAATGTATTGGCTCTATTATTTTTCTTTGCTTTGTAAATTTGGAAGATCTTTCTTCCAATTTTTATGTATATGAGTACGAGTAAAATAAAGACCAAAGAGAAAACAGTGACTATTAAAATATAATACGCAAAGGGATATACTGCGGAATTTAAATAGGGACCAAGTGAACACTCTTCTCCGATATTTCCACATTGTTTCACCATTCTATTTTGTTTACTGTACACAAATAATGATGGTGTACAAAGAATTAAAGAGCAGATTGCTGAAAATCCTAGAATTTTCTTTGCATTTTGAGGGGAAATTTGTTGATTAAAAGGTTGACATACAAGTCTGAATCTATCGACTGATATAAGGAATATAATCATAGCTGAATTGGTTACTGCTACAGCTGTCGTAAAATGTACCACACGGCATGCAATATCGCTGTGAAAAGTGAATGAAAAATGTAGAATCACAATTTCCATAGGTATACATATTATGCACGTCAGAAAATCGCACGCAGAGAGCGTTACAATAAACACCTGAGTGGCTGATTCATCAAACTTATAGTAGTATACATATATTACAATGAAATTTTCAATTACTCCCAAAGTCATAACCGTTCCGAGATATAATAATACAGGTAAATAAACGTTCACCATTTTAGCGTTTAGTTCTTCCATAATATTAGTACAATTGTTGACGTTATTGTTTTTTTCCATTTTCTTATTTTTCTTCAACTTCTTGGAAATATCTTTAGAAACGACGAAAACAGCCTTTTGATTTGGAATGATGTCCCTTGCACATTCTGAAAAGAAAAAGGTCAGTTTAAGAACTTGCTAGAACTATTAAGCATAATTCTAGGAAACACAGTCAACATGTATTTTACAAAATAAAAACTATATCTATAAAAGAAAGTAAGGTATTATTCTTGAATTTTCTAAATAGATATTAGTGTTATTTCTTTACTACCCACAAGGGGCTACACACAGAGGGGACAAACAAGGACAGACAAACGGATTAAATCGATTATATCGACCCCGGTGCGTAACTGGTACTTATTTAATCGACCCCGAAAGGATGAAAGGCAAAGGCAAAGGCGACCTCGGCGGAATTTGAACTCAGAACATAGCGGGCAGACGAAATACCGCTGAGCATTTCGCCCGGCGTGCTAACGTTTCTGCCAGCTCGCCGCCTAAATTGCTATTGGTGTGTAGAAGTACTGTATTAAGAGCAAGACATCAATCAATAATTAACAAGGGTTATTAAAATGCCTACAGATGAATATTGACAAAGTGGATCGATTCAATCATGGATAACAACCAACAATCAACTACAAATTTGGATTTTTTTAAGTGTTTAACAATAATTAATGCATGAAAAGATAATTGTAAACCATTTATTGGTTTATAGGCGTGCGTTTAAGTACATGTATATATTCTAGTTTTTAATGTGTGTGTGTGTGTGTGTGTGTATGCATATATATATATATATATATATATATATATATATATATATATATGTATGTATGTATGTATGTATGTATGTATGTATGTATGTATTTAGAGATAACAGAAGTAAATAGACACCATTAAAATTTATTTAAATCTAAAATTATACATTCAAATTATTTATTAATTGTTATAATATGAATATTTAATATTCAATAGACATGCCCATTGAAGTTTTCAATGCGAGGACCCTATTAGGCATGTTACTGATCAGATGACGAATATTCTGTTGCGGAATTTCTTGCCAAGTTTCATGCAATAATCTCAAAATATCTGGCTTTGAAGATACGATACTTTCTTGTTCTTTTTATGGAGTGTCTTGTACATTATGTTACAGAGGTGTTCAATAGGGCTCGTATCTGGTGGCTGGCTTAGCCATGGAAGTTTTTCAATGGCATTGTCATCCAACAAATCTTGGGTCATTTTAGCTTTCTTTAATCATTTCGCCACTAGAGAAGATTAGGAGTCCTTTCTGAAATATGGACACATTTATCTGAATTTATGTTTCCCTCACACTCCACCAACTATGATCCCATTGCTCCAAATTGCTCCCCAGACCATCACAGAGTAGTTGCCGTGTTTCATTGTTGGTTGCAATCTTTTCACATCAAATTCTTGATCACAGAGTCTCCAGACCCACACTCGACCAATGTCACAAAATACAGCAAATCTGGAGTCATCAGAGAATATAGCAGTGTCCCAAAATGCTAGTGGTCTCTCCACCATCTCATTGGCTCAATTTTTTCTCCACTTGATGTTGGTTGGTCAAAGAAGTGACTTCCTTCTTGCTACTCTTCCAAAGTAACCAAGTTTGTGGAGATACCTGACAGCTGTTCTGGGACTGACATCAACTTCTTCTGCTACGTCAGAGGCCTTGCAACGAGAATTATATTCTACACTTCTCTTAGCAAAGAGATGGGTCCTGTCAGAGGGCTCTAGTTGATCTGGGCGAGGTGATGTGGACTCCTTCTCCTCTCTGGTGAATTGCACAATCACTCTATTAACTGTAGAAAGCGGGATCCCAAGGTTTTCTGCGATTTTACGCTATGACCCACGATACGGCCTCTTTGAAATTCAGACAGTTCCAAGGCTTCTTTTGTACATGGCATGATTAAACAGACATATAGATTAAACACATAGAACCTGAAACATAAAAATGTCAATTAATAAAAAATATAAACCATTACAAGTTAGAATAAACATAAAATGATGTTTTATGGCGTGTCTATTTACTTCTGTCATGTGTTAGAAGTAAACGCTACTCAAAATCACACAGCGTGTTTACATTCATGAAATCTCGTAATATTTGGACAGATGTACTTTAACATAAATCTGAAAGAGAAGCAATGTACTTCAATATAAAAAATACTAGGAAGTGATACCAACATTGCGAACGACATCAGCCTTCGGGATTGAAACAGTGAAAGTTACAGCTTTCACATTTTAGCTTCAGTGGTTATAGTGGTCATAGCTATATCAAAAATATTTATTCAATATTCTGTAGAAGCAAAAAAGTTTGGATTTAGATTTCGGTAAACAAAAAGTTTCTATCAGATAACTTCTGCGAAAAATTCCGATAATCTTGACATTTTTCCTTCGAATTCGAAATGTGACTGCAAAAGTGACGCGTTTTAGTCATTGTGCCGTCATAATCATTGTTACTGTATGTATACCAAATCTTCAATTACCTCTTCAAATAATCAATACAAGTGGTTTGAAAATCTGGGTTTTCTTTTTGTCGACGAGAAATCATTTCGAAACTCCGAAAATACTAACAGCAAAATACGTAGAAAATCTTTTGCGGGAATCGTGACAAGAACGTTTTTACTGTGATTTTCCGCTTGTGATATGTATATCTATAAATTTTCTTTCTTGTGTACGTTCTTTTCACTGTTGATAATTTATTACCGTTCTTTATTGCCATTATACTATGGAGCTACCCAGCCGGTAACCTGGCAGAATCGTAAAATCGTCAGAAAAATATACATTGCGATATATATGCTCTTAACAATCTAAGTTCAAATCCATTTACGGTCAATAAATTGCAGTTGTCCCCAGGTGTAGCAGTCTGACTGTGCTTCACTTTCTGTGGTCCTTCCCCGTGTTGATTTTAGCTTACCACGCTTCCGTCTCCTATGGTGTGTCCATAGGAAAGCTTGAGTGCTAATGTTGGAAACAGGCTCACGAAGCGTGCGTCCAAACCAATCCGCTTCTGAACTAACTTTCGACAGATTGTTGCTTCCACCTGGTTCCACGAAGCTTTCTTTCTGAGTCCGTCTTGCCATCACACCCGACGGATGGTCTGGAGACATTTATTCACAGACATATGGAGCTTGTTGACTGAAAGCTTTGTGATTCGATGTGCTTCACATGTGTACAGCATAAATGTTTGTATTAAAAATCTTGAGTGTTGCGTTTGTTGACAAAGTCTGTAATCTCCAGATGACCGAACATCCAGAAAGCAGCTGTAGCTTTTCCAGTCCTTGTTTTTACGCCTCGGTCCGTTTCGCTTCCCAGGTATGTAAAATGACTGACATTTTCCATTCCTTCTCTTCTGACTGTAAAGCTGACATCTTCAGTCGTGTGCACTTGCATGCTTTTTGTCTTCGCAATATCGATCTTGAGACCAACTTCTATGCATGCTACGCTCATTCCTGTGACCTCCTCTTCCATGTTAATGTGACGCTGGGAGGAAAGAGCAATGTTATCGGCAAAGATGATATCTTCTTTGGGGTTGAAGAATGACCGTTTCTTCTTGATTGTACTTTGATTGTTTCTTTCATCAATCAGTCAATTGCCTTTAGGGAAAAAAAGGTAGACAGATATCTTGTTTCACTGCCGAGACGAAGCTCCACAAGATCATTTTAGTGAGGGGAGGTAGCTGAAGTCAGGACAGATGCACCTAGCTACAAGGGAATCTTTGCTCTACGAAAGGCATGAAGAGGACAATTCGCTGCTCATTATTCTAGTAATTATTGTCAGATGTATTTTTGTATTTATTACGTTTTGCCAGCCACCACATCATGTCAACGTTGTCGTTTTGCACCGGGTCATATTGTATGTTAGCCAATAACCTTATCCGTCACTCAATTTAACATTACTACTAGGATATTAGTTTCCTCTACCGGAACCCAATCTATGGCAAGCATTTTGGACTTGGTACCTGTTGAATTCGAAAGATATCGAATTATCCTACGGTTGGAGGAGGATTTGATATATTGATGCCCTGCTTCCTACTGCATCCATGCGTGTGCTACGGTTTCTGTCTTCTTTCCTTGGTCAATTTTGAAGACACTAAAAACCTCATGGGATGCACAGGGTGGACATGTTGTGAAATGTACAGGATTTATGTTCCGCATGCAGTTATCTAGCTACAGCCAGAGAGATAGAGTCAGAGTGTACAGGGGAAGTAGGAAGAATTTAGATGACATCATAAGTAAGGAAGCCAGTGGAACCAGCCTTAGGTACAGAGGCAAACATTGGAACAGAATACAAAGGATTAGGGCAAACTCAAACAGAACAAACACGTGGTAAAACGCAAAGATATTTCAAGGGGTAATGTTCGTAGTGGCTATGTCGTATGGAGAGTTAGCCTGCAGGATTAGAAAGGCTATGAAGAAAACTAAGCTTAACATTGAAATTGTAGAAAAAGTAGAGTGGTTGATCAAATAATAGTTATGTAAGAAATACTCCTTGACAAAACCACATGTACTAGACAATTCTTGCCTTCAGTTGATAGCAGTGAGGCAATAATGTGGTGTTTCCTGATTGGCCATAGGCAGCTGACGTCATAAGAGGATATTTTCATTTCATGACTTTAATATTAGTTTTTATTCTATTAAAATACCATTTACTAAGATACATTTGTGCTCAACACGAGAAAGGGCAGCCGAATTTCTTCACGTGTTTAGAAATATTTTCGAGATATTCTGTTGTTCAGCTCCTTAACACACCTGGAAAACCCATCGGCACAATGGGCTCACGTTATGATCGTATAGGGTGTGTATTGTTCGATTCCAAGAAAATGCACACAACTTTCGAACAAAACTTTGTTCAGTTGTTCGGGGACGGTATAGTATTAGGCTTTAATACCTTCCTCGACAGTCTGTGCCGGCACTCAGCAAACATGGCTGAGTATTGGTAAAAACCAATAATAGAAAATGGTATATGGTTAACCGTAATTATTTATTTGAAGTGAAAATAGCTATTCTAGGTCGCTCAACACCATCGTCCAATTTAACAAGGATAAAATAGAAAAAGAGTTGGCAGATTATCTGCCAAGTATCAAACATATATCTCGGAGGGCCAAATATGCAACGGTGTGGTTGCTGTTTGGCACCCCGAGAAAGCTTGCAAATTTGCAAGCAAGCTCTTAGAGGGCCAGGACATTTTTTCCTCCCCACATATTGTGGGAGGAAACTCATAAGAGCCTGGGTGTGTGGGCTGTCTCCCGGGATAAATCCCCAGTGGATAGAAGATACTGTTCGCAGGGGTCTGGGTGGCAGAAATTCCAGGCTCTTGAGTGTCACTATGAAGCCTGTAGCTGATTGGGTCGGGGCAAAAGTTGTTTTGACCCTTTGGACCCAATCCACTAAAGACCTTGTTTTTCCTGATTTTTTTAAGATGGTCGGGTGCAGGTACCCGGTAATACTCAAAGGACGCCACCCCAAGTGTCACCTGTACCTGGAGCCTGGCCATATCAGGAAGAACTGCCCCTAGGGCCGTGGAGCAGGAAAAAGAAAAGCTCCCCCCCCCCATTGGAGGGTGAGACGGTGGAAGTCATGGAGAAGGTTGCCTCCAAGAAAAGACAGAGAAAGGTCAGCAACAATGGTTCCTCACCAAAACATGTGCAGGTGGCGCAAACCAATGCCACATGCTTATTCTACAGAAGTTTGAAAACGTCACCTTTCTCATACTGATATATTTATAATCTTAAGACAAGATGCTAAGGTTGGCTCAAATTATAAAATCGTTTGTGCTGAAATTTCTGATCCTAAAACAGAGCCAGAACTTCATGAAATAGTACTAAGATGTGTGTTGTACGGACCACGTGGAATAAATATTCTGAATGAACTAGCATGAACAACAGTAACAGTACAAAAATGGTAACCAAAAGAATATAAGAATATAAATAGTACTTATGTAGTTGGTTACCCGATATGCAGAAGACGGTAAGGAAGAGTTACTCAAATCTAAAACAAGAGTGTAGGTAATAGAAATATCATTCCATATAGTAAACTGTTATCCTTTAGCTCATATCAACGTAGAAATGTTTTCCTCAATTTAATATTGATTGTATCGTATTTGCTTAAATATGTGCTTAAAGCTTATGTCGAAATTGGCTTGATTTTGAACGTAGACGTGATATTGATTATGATCAACAAGCTACATATTTAGACGTCAGAAGCAATAATGGAGGTTTATTAGAAAACAAAATGTACCATACATATATCCCATACAATAATATGATTACCTGTGCATCTAGAGGAACAAAATTTAGTATTCTTTAATTGGGTTTGTGACCAAGATGCCCTGAACAGAACTCAAGACAACCAACTCACAAAATAAAGAAGACAAACAAGCGAGAAAAGACTTTTTTTTTGTATACTGAAATACCAAACTATTATGTCATCAAGAAGGTAAATGTCAGTGAAACAAATAGGAAATAATAATTATTGGGCTCGGCTCAAGGCCAGAAAATTTGGGGGAGGGGTTAAATCGATTACATTGACTCCAGTGCTCAACTGATGTTTATTTTATCGGCCCCTAAAGGATGAAAAGCAAAGTCGACCTTGACGGAATCTGAACTCAGAACGTAAAGACGGACGAAATGTCGCTAAGTATTTTTCCCGGTGTGCTAACGATTCTGCCATTTCACCGCCTTACAGCTTACTAACAATAATTTCAAATTTTGGCACAAGGCCAGCAAATTTTGGGGGAGGGGTTAAGTCGATTACTTCGACTCCAGTGCTCAACTAGTATTTATTTTATCGACTCCTGAAAGGATAAAAGGCAAAGTCGACCTTGGCGGAATTTGAACTCAGAATGTAAGAACGGGCGAAATACAAGCATTTTGGCCAGCGTTCTAACGATTCTGCCAGCACGGAAAATAAAATTATTACAAAGAATTTATTCTGCCATCCCAAGGGATAATAAAAGATTTCATTTTCGGTTATTAATACTATGTATTTCAAGGGTCACAAGTTTTCAGCTAACTCTGATTAGATTTATGGCTTTGTGGTTAAGATGTTCGGGTCACCTAGCGGTGCAATATGTCCTTGGGCATGGTACTTCATTTCATATTGTTTGCATCTGCTCAGCTATAGTGAGTACCGGCGGGATACTGACGCTACCCCTATCCTTCTCTCTCTCTCACTCTCTATCTATCTATCTATCTCTATCTCTCTATCTCTCTATCTCTCTTTCTCTCTCTCACTCTCTCTTTCTCTCTCCCATTCTGTCTCCCATTCTCTCTCATGCAGTTGAATGTTGTATGTTCTGAAGGTTCAAGTATTAGGAATGGAAGGGTTCTCGATTACATAGGCACGCAACAATTAGTGAAAATATTATCCAAATTTTGAATTTATATCCGCTCTCTCGAGAAGCGGATGCACGTGTGTGTGTGTGTGTTTGTGTGTGTGTGTGTGTGTGTGTGTGTGTGTGTGTGCGCGCGCGTGCGCGCGGGGCGCGCGGGCGTATAAATACTTTTCTTGACGATGCAAAAGTATCTTCACGGCTGTTCAAGTTTGTAAATAGAGTCCTTCAATTAAGGAGTGTAGAACGAGAAGAGTAAACAACAGAAAATATGTAAACACTCCTGTTTTGAGCTCTTAGGAAGCTAAAAGGTGATGCACAAGCATTCAGCTCTGAGTACACTACTTATAATGGAGACAGCTGTAGGACAATGAAGTTGATTACGTAATGTTTGTTCCCTTCTCATTCTATTCATGTCATGTCACGCATGGTTGTACATTTACAGATTTTTATTAATATGTCACATGTTTTTATAAATCATATATTGGCGCTTGCGTCTACTCTAATAGACTCTTCAGATTTAAATTTTTTGAGTGGATTCGTCTCTTTTTATAGCGTTATTGAGTATGTAGGAGTGGAGAGAGATATAGGATAGTAAAAGAGGGTGAGAAATGGGGAGAAAGCGAGAGAGAGAGAGAGAGAGAGAGAGAGAGAGAGTGTGTGTGTGTGTGTGTGTGTGTGTGTATCTGAAAGGAGTGTCAATGGAAAAGAGAAAGAAAGAAAGTTCTTTCAGTAGAAGATGACAAGTTGATTCTTGGCCTTTAAAAATGGCAAAACCAGGTGGCTACTCTAAGTGGGGGTCTTGTTTTGACAAAAGTTATTTTTCAAAAAATTGTCTGGACTTATTATCATTGTCTTCATCACTGTCCAGTGAGAGAGTGTAAATGCTTAGCAGCATTTCGTCCGTCTTCCGGTTCTGAGTTCAAATTCCGTTGAGGTCAAACTTTGCCTTTCATACCTTCACGGTCGATAAAATAAGTACCAGCCGAGCACTGGGGTCGATGTAATCGACTTAACTCCTCTCACGAATTTGCTGGCCTTATGCCAAAATTCGAAACCAGTATTAATTCACACTGAAGGTAGCGAAATGGTAGAAACGTTAGCACGCCGAGTAAAATGCTTAGCGGTATTTCGTCTGTCTTTATCTAAGTTCAAATTCCGCTTTTCATCCTTTCTGAGTCAATTAAATAAGTACCAGTGGAACACTGGTGTCGATGTAATTGACTAGACCTTTCCCACTTAAATTTCATACCTTGTACCTATAATAATATATTTACTATTTTGGACGAAATGCCACTAAGCATTTTGTGCAAAAATTTATTATATGATTATTTTCATGTTTTGAGTTCAAATTTCAACAAGGTTAACTTTGCCTTTCATCTTTTCAGAGTCAATAAAATAAGTACCAGCTGAGCACTGGGGTTGATGTGATCGACTTACCTTCTCCCATGAACTTGCTGGCCTTATGCCAAAATTTGAAACCAATATTAATTCACACCAACTTGTTTCTTTGATAAATGTAATTTTTTTCGTTTTGCATAAATCTATGTTATCTTAATTTATTAGACTACCGTGTATTATTTAAAGTAATTTCTTGAACAACAATGTTTAATATAACACCGTTTCCTATCTTTGTAGAAAATACAAGTGTCATTTATGCCAAACAAAATCTGTCTACGAAGTTTTCCATGGGGTAGAGAAGAAGAAAAGAAGGGCATAAACAAAATTGTCAACGGTTATGTTGGTATTTTAGAACTGAATGCTGAAATGACAGATGATTATTTTCCTATAATAGAATATCTCGGAATTTATATGAGACTTGGAGTAACCGGAAATAGTATTGTCACTTTTATCCATTTCAAATTTGAAATTACGGTCACAGATTTCCATTGTAGCACTGTCAATGTGTAATTTTCTAACTTGTTCAGTATGTAGTAATTTTTCATTTTCCTTGCACGTTCCACTGTGATGCTGCATGCTGCTTGATGCGTTTTACCGTTTCTACAGCAGTTTTCACTTCAGCCATTATTGTATACCTTATAACAGTCGATAGATACATACTTGTAGGGTCGACCCCTTCAGCAACAATTCTCTGTTAAGATTGGGAATATAATTCAAGCATCAATGGTATCCTCGACTCTTATTTTTAGTATACCATCAACTTTTGTATACAGCAAACAACACAGGATAGTCGGACAAAGTAGACATATTGGAGAAGTGTGTTCATCTTCTGATAGTTTAAATGATACAGTCTATCCTTTAATCTATTATACTACATTGCTCGTCGGTAGCTGTTTTATGTATTTTGTTCTCATAATAATATACTCATCAATTGGGAAACGTGTTTTGCACATTTACAGAGCAAAAGTAAGAAGACATAGTTCTGGATTTTTCAACTCCAAAAAATTACACTATCTGATGAGGAGAATAGTGATGGTAGTTCTTCAAAGAAACGAGTGCTCTCTACTAATATTTACAGAGTGCACACAATGCAACCATATAGGACTAATTTAATTCTGTTCACTATCACTTTGATCTGGACTATAAGATTTTTTTTCCTTTTTCTTTTACATTTCGTTGCAATATTTTGGAGGATGTCAGTTAAAAATTTTAATGACACTCTTAAGTCATACCGAACTTGCAATATACAAGTTGTCGATGAATTATTTTATCTCAAGTGAGCTGTTAATCCATATATCTAGGGACCTTTTGGTTGACAATCTTTCATTGAACTAACGGAACTAAAGGATTTTATTTCATGACATATTAATATTATGTACTTAACAAGATATTGAACTTCTTTCAACTCATTTCACAAGTGGTACTTATTACCTTAAATGAAGCTACAAGCTCTTCCCAGTCTGAAATACTTGAACAGAAAGTACTTTAGCGACAAGGATATATGTTTAAATTCCTTTCATATGAAACCACTTCTAATAAAGAGCCAAACGGCTAAACGTTATCATATTAAAACAAATAAAAAGAATGCTCAGAATGGGTAACTACACGGATCTTATCAATAAGGAACTCTCTATACAAAAAATAGCAGCCAAATCATTTTCAAATCGCACTCTACCTACTTTAAAAAGAAAGGACACATTTGGTAATGAAGTTCCATATCGTTTTATGGCTTCTTCAGATGAAGTTTGATACTAGTATCGTGGAAAAGGAGTGAAGAATTTTGTACTCATATGTCGCTGTAGTAAGCAAATTATCCAGATATCGAGCTCTGATTTGAATATATGCAATGTATTTGAATGAAAGCTGGCATTAGTATTAAACCAGATAACAGATTGGCTTTATTAACAAGATTTCCTATGGCTTGGAGTTAAAACATATTTACAAGTTGATCTGCTCGGCCAGGACCGACCTTTGATTAAACGATGACAACGTCGACGTGATGTAGTGACCTGCAAACTATTGTAATAAACACCAATATACTACTCACATTCTGCCTAAACAGTGGATTTACAAATACAATATCCCTACATTCACTCTCTATTTCCTATCTTATCTAAACTATTGCTTAACCATCCTCTCACACCGTCTCCGATAAAGCGATATAATAAATATCCTGGAAACAGCTGTAAGACCTTCTATTTATAAATGTTCTATATTATACACAGCATTGATTTTTTATCTCATTACGAAATCCTTATACATACATACATACATACATACATACATACATATATATATATATATATATATATATATATATATATATATATATATATATATATATATATATGTATGTATATTAAATGATTGATACGGAAGACGGAGTGTAACAAGAAGCTTTATTTAGCACAATAATCGTTTCGCCTGCCTTCTTTACTGTTCCCTAGTAGGTGGGGAGCGATGTAATTACATCAGATGCATCTTGCAGTGCAAAGGAGCCTCATCAGGTGACGTGATAGGCTTCAAAAGTTATAAGATTTACATTTCGCTCCAAGTTAGATGGTGCTATTATATATACATATACGACGGGCTTCCACATAGTTTCAGTCTTCCATATTCACTCACAAGACATTAGTCGGCCTAGGGCTATAATTGAAGACAAGAGCCCATGATACATTGCAATGGAACTAAACCCGAAGCCACATGGTCGCAAAGCGAGTTTCATAGCCACACAGGTATGCCTACACACTTAGCAGTTGAAACATTTCTAGGTTTTCTTCTGCCGCATGATTTTTCCCAAGGATTTAGTCTTGTGTCGCATCTAAAAAAAATCTTTGATACTGTTTTTGAGGGTGGATTTCATTATGACTTGAAATATTTAGATCTCCTTCTTCATCCATATGCCTCAGTAGCATTTTTAGCACTTCGGAATTAATTAATGGCAAAGAGGAGAGTTAATTTTAGAGATGAGTGACAAAGAGAGAATGAGGCAGACAGACAGACAGAGTAAGAACCATGTACAAAAACGTTTTTATACCATTATCAAAATATACATGAGTAAGGAAAGGACGGGGAGAAGGAGGAAGAGGAGAAAGGGAAGGAGGGAGACGAGGAGGGGAAAGAGGTGGAGGAGGAGAAGAAGAAGAAGAAGAAGAAGAAGAAGAAGAAGAAGAAGAAGAAGAAGAAGAAGAAGAAAAAGAAAAAGAAGAAGAAAAAGAAAAAGAAAAAGAAAAAGAAAAAGAAAAAGAAAAAGAAAAAGAAGAAGAAGAAGAAGAAGAAGAAGAAGAAGAAGAAGAAGAAGAAGAAGGGATGACTACAACACAAGCGTAGACGGAGGCGAGGAAATCAATATTCCTTCAGTGAAAGACAAAGAAAGCATGACAAACATGACAGAGTTAGTAAATTAGATCCCAGTGTACCTTTAGAAAAAGTAATCTTTACAAGGAATATTTAGGTGTTAATTTAAGCTCGTATTTCAATTTACAGGATGTATTTGTAAATATAAACATTTCCGGACATACACAAATAGTCAGTCGTAAGTAAGTACTTGCAGATGATGTTTTGATGAATATACTGTTATTAACATACTTAAGGCATATGAGTGCTAATACTTAGACTTAAACTGGATATTATTGGATCATATCCTGTTTCATACCAGGATATTATATGGATAAAGGAGGGTTTTTGCGTTCGTGTTTAAGTATTGCATCTGATGTATGTTGTATGAAGGGGGTGTTTGGTAAGGTTAGTAGTGTTATGAATAGCTTTTGTATTTTGTTCAAACCATTTGAATATGGCCATATTGGGGCAACGTCTTTGGCTGAACAAATTGACCCAGTACTTATTATTTTCATTATTATAATTCTTTTATTTATTTATTATCTATTTTTGAAATCTGTTTACCAGTCTTTTGCTGAACCGCTAATTTACGGGTTCGTAAAACAAGCCAACAACGTTTGTCAAGCAGAGAAGCGGGGACAAAAACACAAACACACGCACCACACACACACATACCCACCACACATACCCACCACACATACTCATGTATATACATATATAGTATATGAGGTGGTATCAGAAAGTTCCCGGACTAGTTATGTTTAACAAAAAAAAATAACTTATTTACCTTAGCTTTAACATTATCATCTTCGAAATAGAACTCTTGTTTAACGGTCTGGCCCTGGAGGACAAATTCTCGATGCAAAGTCGACCTCGGCGGAATTTGAACTCAGAAGGTAAAAACAGACGAAATATCGCTAAAGCAGTTCGCCTGGCTTGCTAAAGTTTCTGCCAGTTCACCGCCTCGAGCAAGCAGATTATTATATAGATTATTTAGTCATGCTGACCTTCGTGCCTGTTTTCTTTTTTTTTATTTCCTGTAAGGACTTCTTGCCATCTAACAATTGTCTGTACTTCCCCACATTAACAGAATATGTCGTGCACGTATAATATATATTTATCAATACGAATTGACTCGATAAAAATGATTCGATAATGCACTTACATACAATTAGGCTAATTATCATCATCGCGGAACCGCTGCCGAACTCTTGCAAATAGCGAAACTCTCAGGGTCCCTAGGCTGGAAGCACTGATGTAGTCTTTCTCCCGTTATCTATCCCTGAGACGTTTATAGTACTTTAGATTGTTCTACAACGTTTGCAAATTGGTGTTCCAAAACAGGTCGCTCCGTGTTCTTTGAGAAACTAGCGACTGGATTATTTATATTCAAAAATAAAAATAAATATGAGACGAGTTTGAAACTGAAGTAGATGTGAAAGATTGTTATTTCTTAAACAATTTCTGAAATTTTTCAGATCTTCAGATCATGCAGCGAATCGCTTCGCCCGATTTTTGCATATGCCATCAAATACATCCTGTAAAAATTACAAAGCAAAGTTTAAAAGAAAAGTGATCAGAGGCAAAAAAAAACAAGCCTGTACTTATTT
This sequence comes from Octopus bimaculoides, assembly GCF_046866305.1. Lineage (NCBI taxonomy): Eukaryota > Metazoa > Mollusca > Cephalopoda > Octopoda > Octopodidae > Octopus > Octopus bimaculoides. The sequence continues at coordinate 12,709,801 of NC_142945.1, read as the reverse complement.
CTTTTTGCTTGAGTTGATCTTTGTATAAAGACTTTGTATGAAGACTTGATATGGTGGCTGAAAGAAGAGAAAAACGTGAAGTTCTCGGAATTTGAAAGCAACAAGTTTACCCAATGTTTTTGGAAGTACTGAAAGTTACCGAGATCAGAAGTCATTTCAATGGCTAAGGAAATGACAGAGGGCTTGATTCTAGCTGCACCAGATCAAATAATCAGAATACGATGCACCAACATGAACATAAATGTTATGACGTGAATTGTGCACGTCAGGTGTAAGAAAAGTATTTCTCAAATAAATATTTGGGCAAGGGTATCTAGAATAATCTTTTACAGAATTGATATGTTCACACAGAACGCACTCCGTACTACTTCAAATGTAGTTACGATATTCTTTTCTATTCTAGGCACAAGGTCCGAATTTTGGGGGAGGAGGTCAGTCCATTTTTATGTCTATAATTCTCGTGATAATATACATATTAATTGCGATGCCAATTTGGAAACTTGTCCAAGCAAAGAAAAGCAGAGCAAATCGGTTTATTGAATTTTACATGAATTATAACATTTCCAAACCTGAAGAGCAGTATACTAACAGCAGTTCTTCAGACATTCGATCTACCCATTTTGCAAAATTTAGAAAAGAATCAATGCCTCCATTTCGGTCCAATTCAATCTTCATCATCTCTTTGTTCTGGATTCTCAGCTATATACCACACTTCAGTGGAGTTTTCAGGAAGTTTTATGTTAAAGATTTTGAAGATGCTGCAAGTGATAAAGAACAAATGATTTACAAATTATTAACCTATTCTTTTTATCTCAGCTCTGCTCTTAACCTGTATATTTACGGTCTTTTCAGTCGACAGTTTCGTGATGAATTGCTGGCTTCATTGCGCAAAATTTTCCAATATGAGAATAATAAAATATCAGATCTCCTTGAAATGAACACTTTCTGATCATTCACAGGTGTTGTATATTACGTAAAATGAGCACTGCAAGTTCTTTCCAGTTTAAAATATTAAATTTTTTTTTAATATTTAAAATATTTAAAATTTTAAATATTTAAAAAATTTTTAATATTTAAAAAATTTAAAAGTTTTTTGTTTGTTTGTTTATTCTTTAGCAAGTGCATACAGGATTCGCTATAAAAGACAAAAATCTTTCCTTGATATTTGATTGTTATATTAAAACAAATAAAACGTTTTCAGCATATGTAACTAGATGAACCTATTAAAAAGGCATTTAGTGAGTATTGTATACGCGCGCGCGTGTTTGTGTGTAAATATATATTGGTTTCAAAATTTGGCACAAAACTAGCAAGATCGAGGAAGAGGACAATTCGATTACATCAGCTGGTATTTATTTTATCGACCCCCATCCTACACCCGCCGAAAGGATGAAACGCGAAGTTGACCTCGGCGGAATTTGAATTCAGAACGTAAAGATGGAAGATTATATATATAAATATGAGCGGCTAACAAAAGACTCAACATACTTTCTTCTGATGGTTTATATTGAAATTTTCATTAAAACTGACACTCTTTTTAATGTCCTACAAACCAAAATGATAGACATTTCATAATGCATTGAGGGGATTAATGGAACAATAAATTTACTTGAAAATCTACACAAAAGTTTCGAGGATTTGTATGTAAAGTTTGAAGAATGTTGCAGAGAAAATAACTTAACCAAGTCAAAATCTCATACAAAAGGTTCATTTAAAGAAAAAAGAATGGGAATGTTTGGTGTAATTTTGGATTACATACTGAAGAACATGAAAGCAAGATTTGCTGATTTCAAAAACTTAAAGTTCATTTCATTAGTTTATGAAAATAAATTTCAAGATCTTGCTTGCCAAGTTGATAAGAATGCATTTGAACGTTTAGAAAAGAATTAAGGAAACTTTTTAGATATCATAAGACTGAAAGCGGATTTAGCTAGAATTTACAATGCACAGGTGTTTCGAGATAAATCTGTTAAAACTTTGCTTCATTTTATATTTGCAAATAAACTAACCCAAACGTTCCCCGAAGCTGTGAAGTTGCTGCAATTAATCTTGACAGTTCCTACTACAACTGTTTCTGTGGGGAGGTCGTTTTCTGCTTTGAAAAGAATTAAGAGATACACTAGGAACAGAAGGACAAATCAAAAAATTTCCTTACTTGCTTTAATATCCATTGAAAAGGAAAGACTTAACAAAATGGAGCAAGAAATAATACATTTCTAAATCTCTCAGAGAGATTTATGCAGTAGTGATACGATGAAGTAGTTGTATGCTGTCAACTTAATGTGACAGTCCCCTAAAGGGAATAATACTACTGTTGGTTAGACCTAGGAAACTGCACTGCCGCGTGTCTGTCGAGTGCACATCTCTTTGCACGTTAATTTCACGAACAGGCTGTTCTGTTGATCGGATCAATTCGAACCATCTTTGTCGTAACCGACTGAATGCCATTTTAGTATATACAAATAAGTATGTTTGGAGATTATTTAGAAGTACTTCGGCGTTAATAGGCGACATAATTATACACTGAAGCGGATCTTATTAAAGTGGATTTCTTTTTATTGTTGTGTCGTTAGCTATTTTTCGAGAACAGGTTAAAATTTTCCACCAACGTACGTACGTATAAATACGGTGCGTGTTGTCGTTCTCATCACTCCAAGCTGTGGAAGACCTTAGTACAGGTACTGTACTCAAATTGTTTTCTATTTTCTATTTTCTAGTTTTTACTCATATTTAGGAATTTTGTATGAATATCAACAACACATTCAAGTATGATTATGTTTATTTTTGTCAATTTACGAAAAGAATCTGTGTATGTTTTAATGAGAGAAACTTTTGTGATGTTTTTTTCCTCCTCCTCTCGCATATTCTCTCTTACTCTCGCTCCCTCTCGCGCTCGCTCTTGCTCCCTCCCTTTACCTCTCTCTCCCTCTTACCTGTCTCTCCTCCTCTATCTTTCCCAGCTCTATCTAGCTGTCTATCTTACTCTTTATTTCTCTCTCATAACAAGCAAATTACATTAAATTAGCTTCAAAATTATCATTACTTTAACCTATATCATATATTACTTTAAAATATCCTACGCATTCTCAACATTGTCAGTAAAATAATATACTACCGGAGACGCAGTCAAATAACTGAAACAAGTAAAAGAGTAAAAAAAATTTTAAAAAGAATAAAAGCGTACGAAATGATTTATCATCTGGAAGTAATTTAGGAAACGTTTATTTCGTTCCTTCATATAATATCAATAGGAATCGGGGGAAATGGAAAAGGTCCTTAGTGTTTACATAGAGCAAAAGCCCTTTCCAGGGGAATTCTACCGCGTAAAAATATCTCCTAATTTCAACATCATCTCGATTTCACGTGTAGTCTCCGAAAATACTTTGAGTTTTAGTTTTAAACATCATACTTTTACTAGTTTAGGAAAACTTTGGGTTTATATATGTTTTTGTTATTGGATGAAAATGTTTAGTGTTAGTCACTTTCTCTCTTCCTTTTCTCATTAGAGAAAAATATTACATTGTCTACAATGACTTTAAAGATATCATTTTTATAATCTATATGACATATTACTTTGTTTAATATTATGCTCTTAAACCATTGTCAATAAAATGCGGATATAACTTTCGGTAATACGAACAACGTTGCGGTAATTAGTAAAATTTAACCCAATTCAATACGAAGTCCCGACAGATAATTCTCTATTCTTCTCCTGAAGAAGTGTAAGAATCAACTTGCGTATCCTCTTGTTCAAGTCGGGGGGTATTCATTGGGTCTAGACTTTATTCCTGAACATTTTCCGTCCCAGTATGTCATCCCATCTGTTGAAGGGAAACAAGTCGCTCGCGTTGTATTACCGCTCGATTTCACTAACTTTTCATATCATTAAAGTACTTGCGAAGCTGGTGAGATCAAACTTAACAGCCTTCCTGGGGAAAAATCAATTCCTTGATCCCAGATAACATGGTTTTCATAGTGTAGAGATTATCTAACACAGCTTCTCCATCACGCTGGTGGATTTCTAAAAATGTGGAACCTTAGTACTACGATAATACCAGTGGTATTTGGTGGGTTGGGAATGGTGAAGAAGGAAACTGAGAAATATATTAAGCAACTTCCTGGTAACTCCAGTCTCCGTGAACTACAAAAGATAACCTTGATGCGTACAGTCCATATACTACGGAAAGCACTCTCCGTCTAAAATGGAGTAAATGTGGTGATCATTTTAGCATGCATAGCAAAACAAAAGTGCCCTTGCTACTCTTGGCCTCCGGAGAAAGCCCGGCACTAAGGTAGCTGAAATAAAGTTATAATGAAAGGAAACCATAAAATAATAATAATAATAATAATAATAATAATAATAATAATAATAATAATAATAATAATAATAATAATATCATGTTGAGACCTATATACACTGGAAGCTTTGCCAGCACAATGGAATACCAACAAAAAAAAAGATGGTATAGGCACGCGCCAGAAAAAGGTCACAGAAAATTAGAAAACAACAATACTCTGAGATATGCCAATACAGACAGATAGAGAAATTAAGACCAATAGGTCGGATTTAGTTGTCAGAAATCACCAAGCAAAAGACGCTTTCTAATTGATGTATCAATACCAACAGATGACAATGTTTTTCTAAAAGAAACGGAGAAACTTTCAAAATACCAAGATCTTGAAATAGAGGTAACTCAATTGGGGAGTCGAAAAACAGAAACGATTTCTATCACAGTAGGCGCATTAGGTATGATAAGAAAATATTCAGACAAATACATAACAAAATCACCAGGACTAACAAATATATATAACATACAGAAAATAGCACTACTAGGCACTGCACACATCCTACGTAAAACACTTTCAATACAGTAAAAATAAGAGCATCACAACAAACCACAGCACGTACCCAAGGCACACAAGAGCTGCGCTTGGTAGTGCAGTGAAAGCACGTTATAAAAATAAGACTACCGAATAATAATAATAATAATAATAATAATAATAATAATAATAATAATAATAATAATAATAATAATAATAATAATAATAATAATATAAACGTATCTGTCAAGACCTACCAAAAACTGAGCAAATATAAAGATCTTGAAATAGAAATTAGCAAAATGTGGAATCTGAAGACGAAAACAATACCTATTGTCATAGGTGCCCTGGGAATGACAGCGAAACGGGCTGATTACTACCTAGATCAGATTCCAGGAAACCCCAAAATGGCTGAAGTTCAAAAGATAGTGCTCATGGGAACTGCCCATATCCTACGTAAAATACTGTCTATGTGATCTCAAATTTTAAAACAAACACATAATTTTCTTATGGATTCATAAACATTCTCTAGAACAACACTATGTACAAATCCAAATATATGGTACCCTAGGCATAACACCTACATGAACTTCTAACTTGTTGTCTCTTGAGGTCTCTGGGTGAGACTTGGATCCAACTTGTACAAATGCAAAACAAAAGTCAAACATAAAATAATAATAATAATAATAATAATAATAATAATAATAATAATAATAATAATAAAATAATAGGTATTCTTTCAATATGACTCGACAAAATCAAAGCACTTTCAATTCGGCTGTTTCCGTGTGTCTTGTCATCTGTCAGTTGACGAAATGGGGGGGAGGGGAGAAGAAAGCTAATGGGTTGCATGTGTGTGAATGAGTGCTCGTTCTTGTCAGTGTCTGTGTGTTTGCTTCTTTTGTTTTTATGTATTTATGTGTTGTGGAATATAGATATAACGAAAATATGCCAGCAATGTCTCATTTTAAACTTGAAGAAAAAAAAGCCTTACATATTTGTTCTTACCTGCTTCATGTAAAATCCATAAAATGCATTGCATCGTCCCTCCTGTTCTCCATGCATGTTGCAATATTTCTGCTCTTTAGTGGTTAAAAAGAAATAAACATGGACTACTTTTTTCTGCTTGGAAATTTACGGATTTTACATACACACATGAAGCAGGTAAGAATAATTATTCAAGGTTTTTTTTCTTCAAGTTTAAAATGAGACACTGCTGGCATAATTTCGTTATATTCCACACTTAAATTATTACTACTAGAAACGGGAATGCGAAGCAGCCGTAATCCTAAGGATGTTAAGTGAGTAAATCAATATATTCACCCATCATACTTTCTGACTTTTTGTGGTTTATATACTCCTCATGAAGTGATATATATATATATATATATATATACACTAAGATTTGGAGTACAGGACGTTCCTGTGCAGATGAATAATTTTTAGTGGGTGTAGCTTGCACTGCACTACCCCCACTTATTAGCCCAAGAAGACTTTCAACGGTGTGACAAGAGAATTGACAAAACCAGGAACTTCCAAGGCCTCAGGTTTTATTTCGGAGATTTCATTCTGTATATATATATATATATGTATATATATATATATATATATATATATATATATATATATATATATATATATATATATATATATATATATATATATATATATATATATATAGTTTTAGGGAAAATAACCAAGTTTATATATATATATACATACATACATAACCAAGTTTATATATATACATACATACATATGTACGCACACTTTCTTATTAATTGTTCATGCAAATCATAATCATGTATAATTCATATTTGGTAAATGTATTTCATGTTTTTTGTACAAATCTTTGTTGATTTAACTCCCAAAATAACTGGTAATATTTCACACGGCTTTCTGAAGTGAAACATTTACAAACCACACTCTTTTTGTCTTTCCAGAAAATACAAGAAATATCTCTCTCACTTAAAAAGCTGTCTTCACAGTTTCAAACGATATTTCCAAGAATTTGGAGGAAAATAAGAAAAATGGAGCCAAACAATAGTGCCAATGTTTGTGCTAGAATTTTAGAAGAAACAAATACCAAATTGGTAAATGTTTATTTTCCAGTAATAGTGTACCTCGGAATAGCAATGATACTTGGATCAATTGGAAATTGCTTTGTATCATATATATACTATTATAAATTTGATGAGACAGCCACGCATATATTCACTGTAGCACTCTCTGTGTGTGATTTTCTAACTTGCGTAATATGTATACCTATGGACTTTGTAGTCCTACATTTTTCCTACACTTTCGACAGTGATATTGCATGCCGTGTTATACGTTATGTGGTAGCTATAGCAATAATCAATTCAGCTTTGATTGTGTTCGTTATAGCAGTCGATAGATACATTCTTATATGCCGACCTCTTAAGCAAAATATTTCCATTAGAAACTCAAAAAAAATTCTAGCATTTTTAACAATTTGCGCATTAGTTCTTTGTATGCCAGCAATTTTTGTACACAGCAAACAAAACAAAATGGTGGAACAATGTGGAAATATTGGAGAAATGTGTTCACTTTCTCCCTATATAAATGGCACAATGTATCCTTTAGTTTATTATACCATCGGATTGACAACTTCCTCTTGTGTATTTATAATTTTTGTGGTTATATACTTACTAATTGGAATACGCATTTGGAACATTTACAAAGCGAAGAAAAATAAAAGAAAGCAGTTTCGTGAAGCTGTCACAACTTGTACCATTTCCAAATCTGAAATTCTTTTTAGCAATACTAGTTCTTCAGAGAAGCGATCTACCTCTTTTGCGCGTCTTAAAAAACGATCAATGCCACCAGCTCGGTCTAGTTTAATATTTCTCCTCATCACTTTGATCTGGATGATCAGTTATATGCCACATTTCGGCGGAGTATTCTGGCGGTTGTTTGTTAAAGATTTTGAAGACGTTTCAAGTGATAAAAATCTAGTGATTAACAAGTTTTTACTCTATTCTTTTTATCTCAGCCCTGCTCTTCACCCATACATCTATGGACTTTTCAGTCGGCAGTTTCGTAATGAATTGCTGGTCTTATTTCGCAAAATTTTCCAACCATGTAAAGAACAAAATATCGAAACTCGTTGAATTCACCACTATATAACCATTCACAAGTGAAACATGTCACCTAAAATGAACACGGCAAGTTCATCCCACTTTAAAATATATAGAAACTAAGAAGGTTTTTTTTTTTTCTTCTATCACTTGAACATACACGATTCGGCACATAAAAAAATTTTACTTAAACATTTAAGAGTTATTATAAAAGAAATAAAACGTTCAGAATGTGTCACTACACTGAACTAATGAACGGCTACCTGGTGAGTACTGCGTGTCTGCATATACATGTGTGTGTGCGTGTGTGTGTATGTGCGTGTGCTTGTGTGTGTATGCGTGTGTATGTGTGTGTGTGCACGTCTGTGTGAATTTGTGCATAGAACGTTGAATTAAACAATAAACTTTGTTGCTCTCATGAACGGCGATGAAGCCACTTAATAGATGGTATCTTTAGCCAATTGACCTGCAAGAATTAGTAGCCGAATAGATTTCAGACTGCACCGTAGCATATTTAAAGAACAAAGTACACATTGTGAATGAAGTTCGCGATTTAATCAGACAAGGAAATGAAATAGTAATGAGATTCTCATAACGAAAGGGTAGCTACACATGTTCAGTCTACATTGCTTCCAACTATACACATTTGAGAAAAGAAGCAAGGAGGTACCTTCACACACATACACACACACACACACACACACACACACACACACAAACAGTACACGGATTTGTGCGCGCGCATCACATCTCATAAGGCATCCTTACTCACCTGGTGTCCTTAATTGCCAAATCTGCTACCGTGTGAAAATGAACATATTCCGCCATGTCTGCGCTACCTGCAGAAATATCCGTTATAAGAACGTTGCTACGTTGCTGAAACATCACTCCTTGCAACACGCCGATTAACCGAAGCTAACATTCTGTCTACCCTATCGTGTAAGTTGTTTAATGAAGCAATAGATGCTGCTAAGATAATTAAAACAAAGACGTGACTTCACTTGACGCGATAAACGCTCTCAAACAAGAAGCCATTTTCAGTTTCTATTAAATTCTTTTATACTGACCCTGAACGTTTGATGACAAGGACGTGTTCATCTCATCCTCAACGAAAGATTATATAATGTGCATTAAATTATATATGATGTCTATTAAATATATACAACTCCAAACATTATTGCTGAGAGTTATTTTTCTTTGTTTGTTCACCCACGGGAGGGGGAGGGGAGGGGAGGAGGTGAGTGGCGGGAGGAGGGGAGGAGGGGGAGGAGGGGGAGAGAGGAGATGAGGGGAGGGGGGAGGGGGAGGGGGAGGAGGATAAGGGGAGGAGGAGGAGGATAAGGGGAGGAGGAGGAGGATAAGGGGAGGAGGAGGGGATGAGGCGGAGGCGGGGGAGGCGGGGAAGGAAGAGAGCATGAGGGGAGGGGCAGTGAGGAGGGGAAGGGGAGGGTGGAGGGGCGGAGGGGCGGAGGGGCGGAGGGGCGGAGGGGCGGATGGGCGGAGGGGGAGGAAGGTGGTTGTGAGGAGGAGGCGGAGGAGGCGGAGGAGGCAGAGGAGGAGGAGGCGGAGGAGGCAGAGGAGGAGGAGGCGGAGGAGGCAGAGGAGGAGGAGGCGGAGGAGGAGGAGGAGGAGGAGGGGAGGAGGAGGAGGCGGCGGCGGAGGGAGGCGGCGGAGGGAGGCGACGGAGGGAGGCGGCGGAGGGAGGCGGCGGAGGGAGGCGGCGGAAGGAGGCGGCGGAAGGAGGCGGCGGAGGGAGGCGGGGTGGGGGAGGGGGTGGGGGAGGGGGGAGGAGGGGAGGAGGAGGGGATGGGAGGGGATGGGAGGGGATGGGAGGGGAGGGGATGGCAGGTGGACCAGGAGGAGGAGGACGACGACGACAATAATAATGATGATGATGATGATATTAACCAGTTGAGTATGTCCCTTAATGGGACATCATTAGTTCTGATAAGGAAGGGACAACTGGGACCAGCGATTTTAGTGATTTAAGTGACGAAGATCAAGAAGATTTTAAATGAGCTGCAGGAAGTAATGAATAAAGGGGTAAGAAAAAGATTGCCACTTTAAAGGGTACCAACAGAAGGAAGCTGCTAGATACGACTAGGGAAGTAGATTCTGTTATCAGTAGGATATATACTAAAAATGTAGGTGATACTTATTGGTCTATGCAGGAGAAAAGATCAAAAAAGAGCAAATGTAGAAAACTAGACGACAAAATAAAGGAAAAACTTTAAGACAAGCTCTGAGTAGAATAGAAGCCTAAAAACTGAACACGTTGAGAAAAGATACTTCGGCAAAGAGAAAGGATTTGGGACAGTCATAGAAGAGTTGAAACAGCATAACATAGCAGTAAGAGGAAAGTCGATATCAAGAGAAGAATTTTCCAAGGAGACTCATTTTCTTCCTTAATATTAGTATTATGATTGATACCTCTTAGTTTAGTATTAAGGAAGGCAAAAGCAGGGTATCAGTTCAGAAATAGTAAGAGAAAAATTAACGATTTGCTTTACATGGATGATCTGAAGCTTTTTAGTAAGAATGAAAAAGAGATAGATTCCTTAATACCGACTGTAAAACTCTTCAGCAAAGATATAGGCATGGAGTTTGGCATAGACAAGTGTGCAATATTTGCCATGAAAAGGGAACAGGTAGTCAACAGCGAAGACATCCAATTACGAGATGGCCAGACATTAAAATCACCGAGAGAAGGAGAGAGTTATAAGTATCCAGGAGTATTAGAATCTGATAGAGTACTAACTATAGAAATGAAAACGAAAATTGAGAAGGAGTACATCAGAAGGGTAAGGAAGTTAATGAAATCAATGCTAAATTATCCGAATATAGTGAAGGCTTTAAATACTTAGACACTCAGCAGCTTTTGTAGATTGGACAAAAACTAGATTAGCAAAGCTAGACATAAGAACTGGGAATGAATTCAATGCGAATGGAGGATCCACCCAACACAGGAGTAGCAAGATTATACTTGGCTAGAAAGGCAGTGGAAGAGGGATAATATCAATAGAAGACTGTGTGGAGTTAGCTAGAGTATATATAGACTCCTGCGTATGTAATAACAAAGAAAGTTTATTAAGAGCTGCTAGAACCACACCAAAACATAGGGAAAACAAAAAACGAACGAAGTTAAAAGCCAGAAGAATGAACAAAAGACTGGCAGGAGAAGGTTTTGCATGGTAGGTTCCTAAAAATAATTGCAGCAAATAGTAGTAGTGAGACGTGGTTATGGTTGCAGAAAGAACGGCTGAAAAGGGAGACAGAAAGTTCGTTACTTGCAGCACAAGATCAAGCATCAAGGACTATTTGGATAAAAATCCAAGACCGACAAAAATCAAGTGAATTCCCAATGCAGGTTATGCAAATCAAAAGAGAAAAGTGTTACTCATATAGTATGTGAATGTATTATGCTGGCACAGAAAGAATATAGGAAACGGCATGTCAACCTAGGGCCAACATTCAGTCTGACAGAGTAACAGAAAGCCTAATTTAGTAGTAGTAGACAGTACCAAATGATTGACTTTACAGTTCGAAATTATGAAGAGATAAATATGAGAGGTATAGAAAAATAACAAAGTTCCAAGCTGGAGGGTATATCAGCCAAAACGTTGTGTTAACAACTAATATCCGTCAAATGTAAATAATGAACATAATTTCACATCTCTTAAATATAGAACTGTAAAATCTTTGTTGACTTAACTCTCGATGTAAAGCATAATATTTCAGAGAGTCTGTTGAAATAAACTGTTTACAAACAACTTTTCTTTGTCTTTCCAGGAATTACGAGGACTACAATCGCAGATCATAATACTAGCCTCAAAGTTTCAAACAATATTTAGAAAATGGAGCAAAACAACAGTGTCAACATTTGTGCTAGTATTTTAGAAGAACTAAATACTAAAATAATGTATCTCGGAATTTCAATGGCACTTGGAGCAATTGGAAATTACTTTGTATCATACATATATTGTTATAAATTTGATGAGACAGCCACGCATGTGTTCATTGTAGCACTCTCTGTGTGTGATTTTCTAACTTGCACAATATGTATACCTATGGACATTGTGGTTCTACATTTTTCCTACACTTTTCACAGTGATATTGCATGCCGTGTGATACGTTATGTGGTAACTGTAGCAATAGTCAATTCAGCTTTCATTGTGTTTGTTATAGCAGTCGATAGATACATTCTCATATGTCGACCCCTTAAGCAAAATATTTCCGTTAAGAATTCAAAATTAATTTTAATATTTTTAACAATCTTCACGTTTATTCTTTCTGCACCAGCATTTTTTCAATACGGCAAACAAAACAAAATGGTGGAACAATGTGGAAATATTGGAGATGTATGTGCACCTTCTCCTTATATAAATGGCACTAGGTATTCTTTAGGCTATAATATTACTGGATTAGCCATTTGCTCTTGTTTGTTTATAATTATTTTGATTATATACTTATTAATTGGAATACGCATTTGGAAAATTTACAAAGCGAAGAAAAATAAAGCAAATCAGTTTCGTGAAGCCTTCCCAACTCGTACCATTTCCAAACCTGAAGGTCAGTTTACAGATAGTAGTTCTTCAGAGAAGCGATCGACCTCTTTTGCGCGTCTTAGAAAACAATCAATGCCACCAGCTCGGTTTAGTTTAATATTCTTTGTCATCACCTTAATCTGGATTATCAATTACATACCACATTTCATTGGAGAATTCTGGAGGTTGTTTGTTAAAGATTTTGAAGACGTCGCAAGTGATAAAGAACGAGTAATTTACAAGTTATTAGCTTATTCTTTTTATCTTAGCTCTGCTCTTAACCCGTATATTTACGGAGTTTTCAATCGGCATTTTCGTAATGAATTACTTTCTTTATTTCGCAACATTTTCCAGCTATGTAAAAAACAAAATGTCGAAACTCATTGAATTCGTCACTTTATAGCTTTTCGCAAGTGAATCATAAAATGAACAAGGCAAGTTCTTCCCAGATTAAAATATTCACCATGTAGAATAATTTTACTTAAACATTTAAGCGTTATATTAAAAGAAATAAAACGATCAGAGTATGTAACTACACTGAACTAATTAAATGGTGTTTGGTGAGTACCGTGTGTCTGAATATACATATATATAATTTATTTGTGGAGTAACATTGTTATCAATGGTGTCTTCTCAAAAGCAATTTTTCAAGCTCTGCCTTTTAGGATGTTGGTAATCGCGTCCATTTTTTATGGAACTATATGTGCTTACACGAGCTTATACGAGGCTTCAAAATTAGTAGATACACCCATTAGGGCATCATCTCATTTAATGATGTCTTTCTATCTTATTTCCCTTGAGTTGGCCTTGCTATGTTGGGGTAATACGCTTTCAATATTGATTAAATGCATTATACAAGAATAATCACACGTTCCGAGATATAAAAAGACAAAAATATAGAAACATCTACAATCGAATGCAACATGTAACACACACCGCATTTTGTAGATATATGTACTTGTGTGTCTTATAATTTATTATGCTTTCACAGGTAGTAAGCATGTATTAGTCCATGAAATACATTTTGGAAATAATCTGATATCTTGTATATGTGCAATGCATAAGTTACGCATAAGTATGCAACTTAGAAATCCAACATGAGTTCCTGAGAGTATATTCCCCCTATTTATATGGTCCATATCCGCACTTTTCCAGTTATATCTTAAACCCGCCTAAGTTAAATAGGTGGAATAGAGGTCAAGAAGTCATACTTGGAATTTCGTAATTTAAGTTGAAATGCTTCTTTCTTGATATACAATTGTTCGCTGGTGCAGATATGATCCTTAGTTTCTCAGCGGTACAAGGATGGCATCTGCGGCCATGTCCCTAATATTTACTGGCATTAGTTGATTTATTCTTTATTTGTTTATCCGCTTTCTCAACTTTTTCAGCATGACGTATTTTTAGTATTTTAAAGTATTTTATACATTTTTAGACGTCTTCTAATGGGATGTTCCTATACGTGTCTTTTTTTCGCATATATGTATATTTTTACCTTTTCTGTGTCTGTATGTCTTGTATGTTTTATATTTTGATTTATATATTATGAAAGCCATGGTAATATTTATTTATATATGATGTATGTTGGAGGTTTGATACCGTATATAAAGTCGATAACTCACTTTAATGTTCATTCTATGACCAATGTTTAATAATCATTGCCTCATTTATTTGAGCACTTCTATATATATATATATATATATATATATATATATATAGGGAGAGAGAGAGAGAGAGAGAGAGAGAGAGAGAGAGAGATACACATATATATACATATATACATATATACACACACATATATATATATATATATATATATATATATATATATATATATATATATATATATATATATATATATACATATATATATAATATAAATAATATATATGCATACATATATGAACATACCTATATATATATGTATTATATACATGCATATATGGGTACAGGACGTCAAAAAAACGTGAACAAAATGGAAGAACCAGAACATAAAAAACAAACATGGAAAACGAAGCTTTTTTCGATCAACGAAAGAAACAAATAAAGAAACGAGACAGGCAACAAAAAGAACAGTTCCTTCATCAGTTGTCCCCTGTTTTATCTACTCCGCGTTTCGAACGTTGGGACAAGACGCTACTTCGTTAAAACAGTCGTTCCTGCAAGGCAAATTAAATCAAATTTGAGATTTGCGGAGGGTTAAAGTGGTAACAAAAACAGGGCCACGCATCCATTTCCAAGTAAGTTATATATATATATATATATATATATATATATATATATATATATATATATATATATATATATATATATATATATATATATATGTGTGTATGTATGTATATATATATAGGCATAGGTGTAGCTGTGTGGTATGTAGCTTGCTTACGAACCGCATGATTCCGGGTTCAGTCCCACATTGGGTAAGGGTCTTCTACTATAGCCTCGGGCCGACCAAAGCCGTGTGTGTGTGTGTGTGTGTGTGTGTGTGTGTGTGTGTGTGTGTGTGTGTGTGTGTGTGTGTGTGTATGTGTGTGTGTGTGTGAGTGTGTATGTGTGTGTGTGTGTGTGTATATATATATTGATAGAAAGGAAAAACAAAAGAAAGAAAGAGAGGAATTTATCTGTAAAAATATCTGCAAATTGAAATCACAAAAATGTGGAAGCTTAGTACTACGATAATACCAGTGGTATTTGGTGGGTTGGGAATGGTAAAGAAGGGAGCCGAGAAATATATTAAGCAACTTCCTGGTAACTCCAGTCTCCGTGAACCGCAAAAGATAACCTTGATGCGTACAGTCCATATACTACGGAAAGCACTCTCCCTCTAAAATGGAGTAAATGTTGTGATCATTTTAGCATGCATGGCAAAACAAAAGTGCCCTTGCTACTCTTGGCCTCCGGAGAAAGCCCGGCACTAAGGCAGCTGAAATAAAGTTATAATGAAAGGAAACCATAAAATAATAATAATAATAATAATAATAATAATAATAATAATAATAATAATAATAATAATAATAATAATAATAAAATACCTACTCCAGAAGCAAGGGAAACTAATACAAATAGCCACAAAACACGAGCAAAACAAAAAACTGTTTTCAGTATTTAAGGAAGCTGACAAATACAAACAAGAAATCAATCTACCTAACAAATACGAAGAAGAAGAAGAAGAAACAACAAAAGCTATAAAACAAATGAAATCCAAACTAAAACTAGAACAGCAACGGACCATGATAAAACGATGGCAAGAAAAGCCCCTACATGGTAAATACTGGGCTAAACTAAATGCGAAAGAAATAGACAGAGAAAAATCCCAGCAATGGCTGAGAAGCTCAGGACTCAAAGCAGAGACTGAAGGATTTTTAATTGCTGCACAAGACCAAAGCCTCCCCACCAGAAATTACCAAAAACACATAATGAAAAGAAATATAACAAGTAACTGTAGAATATGTGGAGATCGACAAGAAACAATAAATCATATTATCTCTGGCTGCCCAGTCCTGGCTAAGAAGGAATATATTCACAGACACGACAGAGCTGGGACCTATATACACTGGAAGCTATGCCAACATTATGGAATAGCAACAGAAAAAAGATGGTATAAACACACGCCAGAAAAGGTCACAGAAAACGAGAAAGCAACCATACTCTGGGATATGCCAATACACACAGATAGAGAAATTAAGGCAAATAGACCAGATATAGTTGTCAAAGATCATGAAGGAAAAAAATGCCTTCTAATTGATGTTTCAATACCAGCAGATGACAACGTTTCTCTAAAAGAAATGGAAAAACTTTCAAAATACAAAGACCTGGAAATAGAGATAACTCGAATGTGGAATCTAAAAACAGAAACAATTCCTATCATAGTAGGTGCCTTAGGTATAATAAAAAAATATTCAGACAAATACATAACAAAAACACCAGGACTTACAAATATATATAACATACAGAAAATTGCACTACTGGGTACTGCACACATTCTACGCAAAACACTTTCAATACAGTAAACATAAGAGCACCACAGCAAACCACAGCACATACCCAAGGCGCACAGAGCTGCGCTCGGTAGTGAAGTGAAAGCACGTTATAAAAATAAAACTACTGAATAATAATAATAATAATAATATCATGTTGGGACCTATATACACTGGAAGCTTTGCCAGCACTATGGAATAACAACAGAAAAAAGATGGTATAGGCACGCGCCAGAAAAAGGTCACAGAAAATTAGAAAACAACAATACTCTGAGATATGCCAATACAGACAGATAGAGAAATTAAGACCAATAGGTCGGATTTAGTTGTCAGAAATCACCAAGCAAAAGATGCTTTCTAATTGATGTATCAATACCAACAGATGAGAATGTTTCTCTACAAGAAACGGAGAAACTTTCAAAATACAAAGACCTAGAAATAGAGGTAACTCAATTGGGGAGTCGAAAAATAGAAACGATTCCTATCATAGTAGGCGCATTAGGTATGATAAGAAAAATCACTAGGACTAACAAATATATATAACATACAGAAAATAGCACTACTGGGGACCACACGTATATATATATATATATATATATATATATATATATATATATATATATATATATATATAAATATATATATATATATATATGTATATATATATAATATATGCGTATATATGTGTGTATATATATATATATATGTGTGTGTGTGTGTGTGTGTGTGTGTGTGTTTGTGTGTGTATCTATCTATCTATATATATATATATATATATATATATATAGTTATGCAAAATTAATTCGGTTGTTTCACATTCATAACATTGCTGTCAGCTTTTTTAATGAGAGATACTGGTGTGCCTATATGGTCAGATTAATTAACTTTTAATTGTACCAGGATATATAACGTATTAAAATTATATTTGCGTGTGTAACGTATTGAGTCTAGCATGAAAAGCCTAGCGAAACGTCAACTAATACTGCTGGTGGTATGTATACGCTTATAACATTAATGTTTTTCTTGTTGTTTAGCTCCGTAATCGAAGCTGATCCAACAAATCTATTATCAAAAACAATTCACAAAACAGTGATCATGTTGTCTCTCTTTTTCCTTCAGGAGTTGTATTTCCTGAACTATCTTTTCTAACATAACTTAATATACTGTTCTCTCTCTCTCTCTCTCTCTCTCTCTCTCTCTCTCTCTCTATCTCTCTCTCTCTCTCTCTCTCTCTCTCTCTCTCTCTCTCTCTCTCTCCTCGTCAATTTTAGCACATGTTTTGTTGTTGTTGTTGTTTGGTGGTGTTGTATATATATATATATATATGATTTCGAGCTTCGTGTAATGAAAACCCTTACACTCATCAAATGAGCGTGCCATGTATTTTAGCTTAAAAGATTCAAAAGAATCAAATATTGCTGCTGTGGAAGAGTTCCACGTAGAGTATTTCGGGAAAGTAAATAAAAAAAAGGAAAATCTTACCTATAAGAAAGATAAACTATGCAGGAATTGTAACTCATAATTCAAGCACGAGGAGTTATTTCCCTTGCATGAGTTTGGCTATCCAGTTGGAAGACAGAAAATTATTGTTATAAGGGTAAGAATACAAAGTTAGAGACGGAGAAATGTGGAAAGAGGTGTTGGAAGGAAGGAAGGAAGGAGTAGCACTAGGGAAGACAAGAATATTAAATGGTTGTATGGCTCTTGGAAGGTCATCTCTGAGAAATGGAGAGGAAGGTGGGATTTACTCAAGAACTGTTCTTTCCTGCCGTTCCGACGCCGAACAAAGGCAATTATTTCGATCAGTGGTTCTCCACTAAAATACCATTAGTAAAAATTCTTTGCCGCTACCTCTTTTTTAATGACAAGACAAATTATAGCTTTACCTACAGTTATCTACCTACTTTTCAAACATCGCAGGCTTTCCCGTCGAGGACCACAGACTTTGAAGTAAAGATTCTATCTGGGTTTGAGAGGAAAATGCCCGTCCACAGGAGCCAGCCACACCACTTCTTTTGCCATATAGACAGGCAAGAGAAAAATTAACTGCCCTTCTTTGTCAAAGAAAGGTGGTGCGTCGTTTCCCACTATTGACTTGGTTGACAGCGAGATTCGCCCTACATGAAACAAGTGTTCGACTTAAACCCACAAGTCAGCAATGCCCAGGCACTGCACAAACGCATACAGAATAGTTTCGTCTCTCGACGTGCATCTAGGCCAGGCCCGTTTACGTGGCACTTCTCTGTTTGTAGAGTTTATCTCGAAATGGCAATGCCCTACAGGGTCCCGCATTGGAAAGTCCTCTGGAACGAACAAGCCAGTGATCCTCATTGGAGCCCAGAGTCTTGCCCAGAGTGTCGTTGCTCTTGTTCGCCTCTATAGAACGCCAAAGTGAAACTTCCACCAAGCACACTGTCCGACTGACAGAGAGCTGTGAGCTGCCTGATGGCTCTCTGGGTACCAGGCGCTCTGTCTCGGTCTACGCTTGATCCAGAACTGTAGCAGAGTCAGAGACGAGATGCAAAAAAAAAGCGAGTCTGACAAACAGACTCGCTTCATCTTCTCACAATGAAGGAAACCCTGGAGAGGTCGCAGCCATTACGCACGCCAGCTCATCATCAGCCACATCCTGCACAGTTCTGCGCTCAGTGGGTATTGACAAAAAATAGAGTACCTGCATGTGCAACGTGTCCCTTCTACAGAAAGCGAAGGAGTTAGCGCTCCACTCTGGTCAGACGAGAACTGGAGCAAGGTATGACGGTCAAGTGATAATGCAGGACGGAGTTGATATATGCGTTCGCCACCTGTGCTGTCTTTTCGTGGATAAATTTCTCTCGATCCGTTCGTTGATGAAAGTGCCTCTTCTCTTTGTCACCCCGAGCAATTTAACCGGTCCGTTTGTCCAGAGTTCAACGACGCTATTGGATAATATGGAACTGCCTCTTCAGGTGCGAGCTGCAGATCCGCTGACCTTTACTGGGTGATTTCTGCTCCTGTCACCGTCTTGTATTTCCGTAGGGATGTATAATAATGTACAAAAAGCACCAATCCAGACCACCACAGACAAACATATGAATGAGAAGGAAGGCGAAACAAATCTAAAACCTAGAAACAGTGAAGGGGAACCTAATGATTATGATACTATAAAAATGAGAACAATCAAGGAACTGAATACCACAGATCTCAGAATGGACCACCGATTATACTTCCCAAAAATCAAAATTGACAATAAAACAACATCAACTCCTGAATGAAAGAAAGTATGGTTACAGCGTGTGTGGAAAAACAGTTAACCATCTACTTTATATGGATGGCTTGAAACTCTTCTCAAAAAACGATCAACAATCGCAAGCACTCTTACACACAGTAGAACAATTTAGTGATGATATCAAAATGAAATTTGTGCTTCACAAATGCGTTAAGGCTACATTTACCAAAACTAGCTAAAAACATGCATCATCACCCTAGATGGACACACCGAAATAATAATTTAAAAAATGAGAATTTCAGGGTAGTTATAAGTATCTAGGAGTATGTGGAAGAGATTAAATGCTCTCTAGTTGAATTCAGAAAATATTGAAGCCATTCATTCAAGACCAGTGCCAGTTATCAGATATGGAACTGGAATTGTGAATTGGACAAAAAGTGAAATGTAGTAACTTGACAGGAAAGCGAGAAGCCGAGGTCGACTTTGCCTTTCATCCTTTCGGGGTCGATAAATTAAGTACCAGTTACGCATTGGGGTCGATGTAATAGATTTAATACCTTTGTCTGTCCTTGTTTGTCCCCTCTATGTTTAGCCCCTTGTGGGCAATATAGAAATAAGAATCAACTGGAACACGTCGTAGTAACCGACGGAGTGACAGTTATGCATAGATACAAACAAATATGCAAAAAAGCTTTCACACGCGTGCGAGCGCGCAGCCATTTATAAATTGCTTAGATAACATTCATCATTATATAAATTATGTAATTATACACTTAGACGGATATTATTTGACTGGTTTTGAGTTTGCCTTTAATCTTTTTGTCCTCAGCTATATTCTGGGAATCGGTTAAAATTTTCCACAGGCTCTACGTACATATAAACATAATGCACGCTGCCCTGTCTTCATCACTCCATGCTGTACAAATCAACTGTGCAGGTACTGTGCTTTATTCGTTCACATTATCTTTTCCGTATCTTATTTTTTATTCATCATTTCTGAAAATCGTAGCAAGTCCCTGTATGTTTTTGTCATATTTTTCTCCCTCTCCTTCTCAATCTCCCTCTCTCTCTCTTTCTCTCTCTCTCTCTCTCTCTCTCTTTCTCTCACTCTCTCTCTCTCTCTCTCTCTCTCTCTCTCTCTCTCTCACTCACTTTCTAGTTATCTCTATCCATATCTATATCTATCTCTCATATGCAAAGTTCATATGATCGCTATAAAAATTTCAGTGCATTCACCCATATCGTGTATTGCTTTAATTTATCCCACACATACATACATACATACATACATACATACATACATACATACATACATACATACAAATCTGCACGTATAGATACATACATACAAAAATAGCTTGTTGATGTTGAAATCCCAATGAAGGAATCTTGAATCTAGGTTAGAAACCGGCTCTTTCTCTATTGGCAAGAAATCTTGAAATAAAACTGAATAAGACATACATACATACACACATACATACACACATACATACATACATACATACATACATACATACATACATACATACATACATACATACATTAGGCTTTTTCTACCCAGTGTTCCTTAAGTCAATATTTAGACACTATTATTTATAACTTTATCTACTTCGACTTCAAATGTAAAGAACGAATTATTTCACATTATCTTGAAATTTCTAAATTTTAAGGACGTCAACAACATGCAGTTCTTGCTGGTAAGAACAAAGTTTCGAAAATGGATACAGAAGCTCCAAATATTACTTTGGTTCAATAGCAGAACGTCTATCATGTTTTGCAATACGTGTAGGTTCGAGACTCAACGGTAGCCTGCCACATCTTCCTCCCAAACGGTATTTTTAACCTAATATCTATATGTTGTTATTTGCAGCTTCATCTACTTCGGATTCAAACGAACATACACATCATACACGCGCATACTTATATGGTTCATTTACTACCACTTCTCAATATATGATTGATGTCGAACACTTAACAAATCCTGCGCGTATATATACACTTGAATAATTTGTATCCTATTTATTGTTAATTGTAGATGAACGCTTAACAGTTAACAATTTCACTATACATCCACAAATATTCGTCCATAAATATCATGTGTAATTAATATTTGATAAACGTATTTCTTGTTTTGTACAAATCTTTGTTGACTTAACTTTCGATGTAAAGCATAATATTTCAGAGTTTCTGGAAAATACAATATTTACAAACCAGCGTTTTTTTCGTTCCAGGAATTACGAGGAATACCATTGCAAACCAGTACACTGTCTTCAAAGTTTCAAACAATATTTAGAAAATGGAGCAAAACAATAGTGACAACATTTGTGCTAGTATTTTAGAAGAACTAAATACTAAAATGGTGGAGGTTTATTTTCCAGTCATAATGTATCTCGGAATTTCAATGGCACTTGGAACAATTGGAAATTGCTTTGTATCATACATATATTATTATAAATTTGATGAGACAGCCACGCATATATTCACTGTAGCACTCTCTGTGTGTGATTTTCTAACTTGCGTAATATGTATACCTATGGACTTTGTAGTCCTACATTTTTCCTACACTTTCGACAGTGATATTGCATGCCGTGTTATACGTTATGTGGTAGCTATAGCAATAATCAATTCAGCTTTGATTGTGTTCGTTATAGCAGTCGATAGATACATTCTTATATGCCGACCTCTTAAGCAAAATATTTCCATTAGAAACTCAAAAAAAATTCTAGCATTTTTAACAATTTGCGCATTAGTTCTTTGTATGCCAGCAATTTTTGTACACAGCAAACAAAACAAAATGGTGGAACAATGTGGAAATATTGGAGAAATGTGTTCACTTTCTCCCTATATAAATGGCACAATGTATCCTTTAGTTTATTATACCATCGGATTGACAACTTCCTCTTGTGTATTTATAATTTTTGTGGTTATATACTTACTAATTGGAATACGCATTTGGAACAT
This sequence comes from Octopus bimaculoides, assembly GCF_046866305.1. NCBI lineage: Eukaryota > Metazoa > Mollusca > Cephalopoda > Octopoda > Octopodidae > Octopus > Octopus bimaculoides. The sequence goes on along the minus strand of NC_142945.1, from coordinate 12,687,189 downwards.
TTACAAAGCGAAGAAAAATAAAAGAAAGCAGTTTCGTGAAGCTGTCACAACTTGTACCATTTCCAAATCTGAAATTCTTTTTAGCAATACTAGTTCTTCAGAGAAGCGATCTACCTCTTTTGCGCGTCTTAAAAAACGATCAATGCCACCAGCTCGGTCTAGTTTAATATTTCTCCTCATCACTTTGATCTGGATGATCAGTTATATGCCACATTTCGGCGGAGTATTCTGGCGGTTGTTTGTTAAAGATTTTGAAGACGTTTCAAGTGATAAAAATCTAGTGATTAACAAGTTTTTACTCTATTCTTTTTATCTCAGCCCTGCTCTTCACCCATACATCTATGGACTTTTCAGTCGGCAGTTTCGTAATGAATTGCTGGTCTTATTTCGCAAAATTTTCCAACCATGTAAAGAACAAAATATCGAAACTCGTTGAATTCACCACTATATAACCATTCACAAGTGAAACATGTCACCTAAAATGAACACGGCAAGTTCATCCCACTTTAAAATATATAGAAACTAAGAAGGTTTTTTTTTTTTTCTTCTATCACTTGAACATACACGATTCGGCACATAAAAAAATTTTACTTAAACATTTAAGAGTTATTATAAAAGAAATAAAACGTTCAGAATGTGTCACTACACTGAACTAATGAACGGCTACCTGGTGAGTACTGCGTGTCTGCATATACATGTGTGTGTGCGTGTGTGTGTATGTGCGTGTGCTTGTGTGTGTATGCGTGTGTATGTGTGTGTGTGCACGTCTGTGTGAATTTGTGCATAGAACGTTGAATTAAACAATAAACTTTGTTGCTCTCATGAACGGCGATGAAGCCACTTAATAGATGGTATCTTTAGCCAATTGACCTGCAAGAATTAGTAGCCGAATAGATTTCAGACTGCACCGTAGCATATTTAAAGAACAAAGTACACATTGTGAATGAAGTTCGCGATTTAATCAGACAAGGAAATGAAATAGTAATGAGATTCTCATAACGAAAGGGTAGCTACACATGTTCAGTCTACATTGCTTCCAACTATACACATTTGAGAAAAGAAGCAAGGAGGTACCTTCACACACATACACACACACACACACACACACACACACACACAAACAGTACACGGATTTGTGCGCGCGCATCACATCTCATAAGGCATCCTTACTCACCTGGTGTCCTTAATTGCCAAATCTGCTACCGTGTGAAAATGAACATATTCCGCCATGTCTGCGCTACCTGCAGAAATATCCGTTATAAGAACGTTGCTACGTTGCTGAAACATCACTCCTTGCAACACGCCGATTAACCGAAGCTAACATTCTGTCTACCCTATCGTGTAAGTTGTTTAATGAAGCAATAGATGCTGCTAAGATAATTAAAACAAAGACGTGACTTCACTTGACGCGATAAACGCTCTCAAACAAGAAGCCATTTTCAGTTTCTATTAAATTCTTTTATACTGACCCTGAACGTTTGATGACAAGGACGTGTTCATCTCATCCTCAACGAAAGATTATATAATGTGCATTAAATTATATATGATGTCTATTAAATATATACAACTCCAAACATTATTGCTGAGAGTTATTTTTCTTTGTTTGTTCACCCACGGGAGGCGGAGGGGGGAGGGGGGTGGGATGAGGAGGGGGGGAGGGGGAGGGGAGGGGAGGGGAGGGGGAGGGGTGAGGATGAGGGGAGGGGGAGGGGAGGAGGAGGGGAGGAGGAGGGGAGGAGGAGGGGAGGAGGAGGGGAGGAGGAGGGGAGGAGGAGGGGAGGAGGAGGGGAGGAGGAGGGGAGGAGGGGAGGAGGGGAGGAGGAGGGGAGGAGGGGAGGAGGAGGGGAGGAGGAGGGGAGGAGGAGGGGAGGAGGAGGGGAGGAGGAGGGGAGGAGGGGAGGAGGGAGGAGAAGGGGAGGAGGGGGGAGGAGGGGGGGAGGGGAAGGGAGGGGAGGGGATGGCAGGTGGACCAGGAGGAGGAGGACGACGACGACAATAATAATGATGATGATGATGATATTAACCAGTTGAGTATGTCCCTTAATGGGACATCATTAGTTCTGATAAGGAAGGGACAACTGGGACCAGCGATTTTAGTGATTTAAGTGACGAAGATCAAGAAGATTTTAAATGAGCTGCAGGAAGTAATGAATAAAGGGGTAAGAAAAAGATTGCCACTTTAAAGGGTACCAACAGAAGGAAGCTGCTAGATACGACTAGGGAAGTAGATTCTGTTATCAGTAGGATATATACTAAAAATGTAGGTGATACTTATTGGTCCATGCAGGAGAAAAGATCAAAAAAGAACAAATGTAGAAAACTAGACGACAAAATAAAGGGAAAACTTTAAGACAAGCTCTGAGTAGAATAGAAGCCTAAAAACTGAACACGTTGAGAAAAGATACTTCGGCAAAGAGAAAGGATTTGGGACAGTCATAGAAGAGTTGAAACAGCATAACATAGCAGTAAGAGGAAAGTCGATATCAAGAGAAGAATTTTCCAAGGAGACTCATTTTCTTCCTTAATATTAGTATTATGATTGATACCTCTTAGTTTAGTATTAAGGAAGGCAAAAGCAGGGTATCAGTTCAGAAATAGTAAGAGAAAAATTAACGATTTGCTTTACATGGATGATCTGAAGCTTTTTAGTAAGAATGAAAAAGAGATAGATTCCTTAATACCGACTGTAAAACTCTTCAGCAAAGATATAGGCATGGAGTTTGGCATAGACAAGTGTGCAATATTTGCCATGAAAAGGGAACAGGTAGTCAACAGCGAAGACATCCAATTACGAGATGGCCAGACATTAAAATCACCGAGAGAAGGAGAGAGTTATAAGTATCCAGGAGTATTAGAATCTGATAGAGTACTAACTATAGAAATGAAAACGAAAATTGAGAAGGAGTACATCAGAAGGGTAAGGAAGTTAATGAAATCAATGCTAAATTATCCGAATATAGTGAAGGCTTTAAATACTTAGACACTCAGCAGCTTTTGTAGATTGGACAAAAACTAGATTAGCAAAGCTAGACATAAGAACTGGGAATGAATTCAATGCGAATGGAGGATCCACCCAACACAGGAGTAGCAAGATTATACTTGGCTAGAAAGGCAGTGGAAGAGGGATAATATCAATAGAAGACTGTGTGGAGTTAGCTAGAGTATATATAGACTCCTGCGTATGTAATAACAAAGAAAGTTTATTAAGAGCTGCTAGAACCACACCAAAACATAGGGAAAACAAAAAACGAACGAAGTTAAAAGCCAGAAGAATGAACAAAAGACTGGCAGGAGAAGGTTTTGCATGGTAGGTTCCTAAAAATAATTGCAGCAAATAGTAGTAGTGAGACGTGGTTATGGTTGCAGAAAGAACGGCTGAAAAGGGAGACAGAAAGTTCGTTACTTGCAGCACAAGATCAAGCATCAAGGACTATTTGGATAAAAATCCAAGACCGACAAAAATCAAGTGAATTCCCAATGCAGGTTATGCAAATCAAAAGAGAAAAGTGTTACTCATATAGTATGTGAATGTATTATGCTGGCACAGAAAGAATATAGGAAACGGCATGTCAACCTAGGGCCAACATTCAGTCTGACAGAGTAACAGAAAGCCTAATTTAGTAGTAGTAGACAGTACCAAATGATTGACTTTACAGTTCGAAATTATGAAGAGATAAATATGAGAGGTATAGAAAAATAACAAAGTTCCAAGCTGGAGGGTATATCAGCCAAAACGTTGTGTTAACAACTAATATCCGTCAAATGTAAATAATGAACATAATTTCACATCTCTTAAATATAGAACTGTAAAATCTTTGTTGACTTAACTCTCGATGTAAAGCATAATATTTCAGAGAGTCTGTTGAAATAAACTGTTTACAAACAACTTTTCTTTGTCTTTCCAGGAATTACGAGGACTACAATCGCAGATCATAATACTAGCCTCAAAGTTTCAAACAATATTTAGAAAATGGAGCAAAACAACAGTGTCAACATTTGTGCTAGTATTTTAGAAGAACTAAATACTAAAATGGTGGAGGTTTATTTTCCAGTCATAATGTATCTCGGAATTTCAATGGCACTTGGAACAATTGGAAATTGCTTTGTATCATACATATATTGTTATAAATTTGATGAGACAGCCACGCATGTGTTCATTGTAGCACTCTCTGTGTGTGATTTTCTAACTTGCACAATATGTATACCTATGGACATTGTGGTTCTACATTTTTCCTACACTTTTCACAGTGATATTGCATGCCGTGTGATACGTTATGTGGTAACTGTAGCAATAGTCAATTCAGCTTTCATTGTGTTTGTTATAGCAGTCGATAGATACATTCTCATATGTCGACCCCTTAAGCAAAATATTTCCGTTAAGAATTCAAAATTAATTTTAATATTTTTAACAATCTTCACGTTTATTCTTTCTGCACCAGCATTTTTTCAATACGGCAAACAAAACAAAATGGTGGAACAATGTGGAAATATTGGAGAAGTATGTGCACCTTCTCCTTATATAAATGGCACTAGGTATTCTTTAGGCTATAATATTACTGGATTAGCCATTTGCTCTTGTTTATTTATAATTATTTTGATTATATACTTATTAATTGGAATACGCATTTGGAAAATTTACAAAGCGAAGAAAAATAAAGCAAATCAGTTTCGTGAAGCCTTCCCAACTCGTACCATTTCCAAACCTGAAGGTCAGTTTACAGATAGTAGTTCTTCAGAGAAGCGATCGACCTCTTTTGCGCGTCTTAGAAAACAATCAATGCCACCAGCTCGGTTTAGTTTAATATTCTTTGTCATCACCTTAATCTGGATTATCAATTACATACCACATTTCATTGGAGAATTCTGGAGGTTGTTTGTTAAAGATTTTGAAGACGTCGCAAGTGATAAAGAACGAGTAATTTACAAGTTATTAGCTTATTCTTTTTATCTTAGCTCTGCTCTTAACCCGTATATTTACGGAGTTTTCAATCGGCATTTTCGTAATGAATTACTTTCTTTATTTCGCAACATTTTCCAGCTATGTAAAAAACAAAATGTCGAAACTCATTGAATTCGTCACTTTATAGCTTTTCGCAAATGAATCATAAAATGAACAAGGCAAGTTCTTCCCAGATTAAAATATTCACCATGTAGAATAATTTTACTTAAACATTTAAGCGTTATATTAAAAGAAATAAAACGATCAGAGTATGTAACTACACTGAACTAATTAAATGGTGTTTGGTGAGTACCGTGTGTCTGAATATACATATATATAATTTATTTGTGGAGTAACATTGTTATCAATGGTGTCTTCTCAAAAGCAATTTTTCAAGCTCTGCCTTTTAGGATGTTGGTAATCGCGTCCATTTTTTATGGAACTATATGTGCTTACACGAGCTTATACGAGGCTTCAAAATTAGTAGATACACCCATTAGGGCATCATCTCATTTAATGATGTCTTTCTATCTTATTTCCCTTGAGTTGGCCTTGCTATGTTGGGGTAATACGCTTTCAATATTGATTAAATGCATTATACAAGAATAATCACACGTTCCGAGATATAAAAAGACAAAAATATAGAAACATCTACAATCGAATGCAACATGTAACACACACCGCATTTTGTAGATATATGTACTTGTGTGTCTTATAATTTATTATGCTTTCACAGGTAGTAAGCATGTATTAGTCCATGAAATACATTTTGGAAATAATCTGATATCTTGTATATGTGCAATGCATAAGTTACGCATAAGTATGCAACTTAGAAATCCAACATGAGTTCCTGAGAGTATATTCCCCCTATTTATATGGTCCATATCCGCACTTTTCCAGTTATATCTTAAACCCGCCTAAGTTAAATAGGTGGAATAGAGGTCAAGAAGTCATACTTGGAATTTCGTAATTTAAGTTGAAATGCTTCTTTCTTGATATACAATTGTTCGCTGGTGCAGATATGATCCTTAGTTTCTCAGCGGTACAAGGATGGCATCTGCGGCCATGTCCCTAATATTTACTGGCATTAGTTGATTTATTCTTTATTTGTTTATCCGCTTTCTCAACTTTTTCAGCATGACGTATTTTTAGTATTTTAAAGTATTTTATACATTTTTAGACGTCTTCTAATGGGATGTTCCTATACGTGTCTTTTTTTCGCATATATGTATATTTTTACCTTTTCTGTGTCTGTATGTCTTGTATGTTTTATATTTTGATTTATATATTATGAAAGCCATGGTAATATTTATTTATATATGATGTATGTTGGAGGTTTGATACCGTATATAAAGTCGATAACTCACTTTAATGTTCATTCTATGACCAATGTTTAATTATCATTGCCTCATTTATTTGAGCACTTCTATATATATATATATATATATATATATATATATATATATATAGGGAGAGAGAGAGAGAGAGAGATACACATATATATACATATATACATATATACACACACATATATATATATATATATATATATATATATACATACATATATATATAATATAAATAATATATATGCATACATATATGAACATACCTATATATATATGTATTATATACATGCATATATGGGTACAGGACGTCAAAAAAACGTGAACAAAATGGAAGAACCAGAACATAAAAAACAAACATGGAAAACGAAGCTTTTTTCGATCAACGAAAGAAACAAATAAAGAAACGAGACAGGCAACAAAAAGAACAGTTCCTTCATCAGTTGTCCCCTGTTTTATCTACTCCGCGTTTCGAACGTTGGGACAAGACGCTACTTCGTTAAAACAGTCGTTCCTGCAAGGCAAATTAAATCAAATTTGAGATTTGCGGAGGGTTAAAGTGGTAACAAAAACAGGGCCACGCATCCATTTCCAAGTAAGTTATATATATATATATATATATATATATATATATATATATATATATATATATATATATATATATATATATATGTATGTATGTATATATATATATATAGGCATAGGTGTGGCTGTGTGGTATGTAGCTTGCTTACGAACCGCATGATTCCGGGTTCAGTCCCACATTGGGTAAGGGTCTTCTACTATAGCCTCGGGCCGACCAAAGCCGTGTGTGTGTGTGTGTGTGTGTGTGTGTGTGTGTGTGTGTGTGTGTGTGTGTGTGTATGTGTGTGTGTGTGTGAGTGTGTATGTGTGTGTGTGTGTGTGTATATATATATTGATAGAAAGGAAAAACAAAAGAAAGAAAGAGAGGAATTTATCTGTAAAAATATCTGCAAATTGAAATCACAAAAATGTGGAAGCTTAGTACTACGATAATACCAGTGGTATTTGGTGGGTTGGGAATGGTAAAGAAGGGAGCCGAGAAATATATTAAGCAACTTCCTGGTAACTCCAGTCTCCGTGAACCGCAAAAGATAACCTTGATGCGTACAGTCCATATACTACGGAAAGCACTCTCCGTCTAAAATGGAGTAAATGTTGTGATCATTTTAGCATGCATGGCAAAACAAAAGTGCCCTTGCTACTCTTGGCCTCCGGAGAAAGCCCGGCACTAAGGCAGCTGAAATAAAGTTATAATGAAAGGAAACCATAAAATAATAATAATAATAATAATAATAATAATAATAATAATAATAATAATAATAATAATAATAATAATAATAATAATAATAATAATAATAAAATACCTACTCCAGAAGCAAGGGAAACTAATACAAATAGCCACAAAACACGAGCAAAACAAAAAACTGTTTTCAGTATTTAAGGAAGCTGACAAATACAAACAAGAAATCAATCTACCTAACAAATACGAAGAAGAAGAAGAAGAAACAACAAAAGCTATAAAACAAATGAAATCCAAACTAAAACTAGAACAGCAACGGACCATGATAAAACGATGGCAAGAAAAGCCCCTACATGGTAAATACTGGGCTAAACTAAATGCGAAAGAAATAGACAGAGAAAAATCCCAGCAATGGCTGAGAAGCTCAGGACTCAAAGCAGAGACTGAAGGATTTTTAATTGCTGCACAAGACCAAAGCCTCCCCACCAGAAATTACCAAAAACACATAATGAAAAGAAATATAACAAGTAACTGTAGAATATGTGGAGATCGACAAGAAACAATAAATCATATTATCTCTGGCTGCCCAGTCCTGGCTAAGAAGGAATATATTCACAGACACGACAGAGCTGGGACCTATATACACTGGAAGCTATGCCAACATTATGGAATAGCAACAGAAAAAAGATGGTATAAACACACGCCAGAAAAGGTCACAGAAAACGAGAAAGCAACCATACTCTGGGATATGCCAATACACACAGATAGAGAAATTAAGGCAAATAGACCAGATATAGTTGTCAAAGATCATGAAGGAAAAAAATGCCTTCTAATTGATGTTTCAATACCAGCAGATGACAACGTTTCTCTAAAAGAAATGGAAAAACTTTCAAAATACAAAGACCTGGAAATAGAGATAACTCGAATGTGGAATCTAAAAACAGAAACAATTCCTATCATAGTAGGTGCCTTAGGTATAATAAAAAAATATTCAGACAAATACATAACAAAAACACCAGGACTTACAAATATATATAACATACAGAAAATTGCACTACTGGGTACTGCACACATTCTACGCAAAACACTTTCAATACAGTAAACATAAGAGCACCACAGCAAACCACAGCACATACCCAAGGCGCACAGAGCTGCGCTCGGTAGTGAAGTGAAAGCACGTTATAAAAATAAAACTACTGAATAATAATAATAATAATATCATGTTGGGACCTATATACACTGGAAGCTTTGCCAGCACTATGGAATAACAACAGAAAAAAGATGGTATAGGCACGCGCCAGAAAAAGGTCACAGAAAATTAGAAAACAACAATACTCTGAGATATGCCAATACAGACAGATAGAGAAATTAAGACCAATAGGTCGGATTTAGTTGTCAGAAATCACCAAGCAAAAGATGCTTTCTAATTGATGTATCAATACCAACAGATGAGAATGTTTCTCTACAAGAAACGGAGAAACTTTCAAAATACAAAGACCTAGAAATAGAGGTAACTCAATTGGGGAGTCGAAAAATAGAAACGATTCCTATCATAGTAGGCGCATTAGGTATGATAAGAAAAATCACTAGGACTAACAAATATATATAACATACAGAAAATAGCACTACTGGGGACCACACGTATATATATATATATATATATATATATATATATATATATATATATATATATATATATATATATATAAATATATATATATATATATATGTATATATATATAATATATGCGTATATATGCGTGTATATATATATATATATATGTGTGTGTGTGTGTGTGTGTGTGTGTGTGTGTGTGTGTGTGTTTGTGTGTGTATCTATATATATATATATATATATAGTTATGCAAAATTAATTCGGTTGTTTCACATTCATAACATTGCTGTCAGCTTTTTTAATGAGAGATACTGGTGTGCCTATATGGTCAGATTAATTAACTTTTAATTGTACCAGGATATATAACGTATTAAAATTATATTTGCGTGTGTAACGTATTGAGTCTAGCATGAAAAGCCTAGCGAAACGTCAACTAATACTGCTGGTGGTATGTATACGCTTATAACATTAATGTTTTTCTTGTTGTTTAGCTCCGTAATCGAAGCTGATCCAACAAATCTATTATCAAAAACAATTCACAAAACAGTGATCATGTTGTCTCTCTTTTTCCTTCAGGAGTTGTATTTCCTGAACTATCTTTTCTAACATAACTTAATATACTGTTCTCTCTCTCTCTCTCTCTCTCTCTCTCTCTCTTTCTCTCTCTCTCTCTCTCTCTCTCTCTCTCTCTCTCTCTCTCTCTCTCTCTCTCCTCGTCAATTTTAGCACATGTTTTGTTGTTGTTGTTGTTTGGTGGTGTTGTATATATATATATATATATATGATTTCGAGCTTCGTGTAATGAAAACCCTTACACTCATCAAATGAGCGTGCCATGTATTTTAGCTTAAAAGATTCAAAAGAATCAAATATTGCTGCTGTGGAAGAGTTCCACGTAGAGTATTTCGGGAAAGTAAATAAAAAAAAGGAAAATCTTACCTATAAGAAAGATAAACTATACAGGAATTGTAACTCATAATTCAAGCACGAGGAGTTATTTCCCTTGCATGAGTTTGGCTATCCAGTTGGAAGACAGAAAATTATTGTTATAAGGGTAAGAATACAAAGTGAGAGACGGAGAAATGTGGAAAGAGGTGTTGGAAGGAAGGAAGGAAGGAAGGTTGTATGGCTCTTGGAAGGTCATCTCTGAGAAATGGAGAGGAAGGTGGGATTTACTCAAGAACTGTTCTTTCCTGCCGTTCCGACGCCGAACAAAGGCAATTATTTCGATCAGTGGTTCTCCACTAAAATACCATTAGTAAAAATTCTTTGCCGCTACCTCTTTTTTAATGACAAGACAAATTATAGCTTTACCTACAGTTATCTACCTACTTTTCAAACATCGCAGGCTTTCCCGTCGAGGACCAGAGACTTTGAAGTAAAGATTCTATCTGGGTTTGAGAGGAAAATGCCCGTCCACAGGAGCCAGCCACACCACTTCTTTTGCCATATAGACAGGCAAGAGAAAAATTAACTGCCCTTCTTTGTCAAAGAAAGGTGGTGCGTCGTTTCCCACTATTGACTTGGTTGACAGCGAGATTCGCCCTACATGAAACAAGTGTTCGACTTAAACCCACAAGTCAGCAATGCCCAGGCACTGCACAAACGCATACAGAATAGTTTCGTCTCTCGACGTGCATCTAGGCCAGGCCCGTTTACGTGGCACTTCTATGTTTGTAGAGTTTATCTCGAAATGGCAATGCCCTACAGGGTCCCGCATTGGAAAGTCCTCTGGAACGAACAAGCCAGTGATCCTCATTGGAGCCCAGAGTCTTGCCCAGAGTGTCGTTGCTCTTGTTCGCCTCTATAGAACGCCAAAGTGAAACTTCCACCAAGCACACTGTCCGACTGACAGAGAGCTGTGAGCTGCCTGATGGCTCTCTGGGTACCAGGCGCTCTGTCTCGGTCTACGCTTGATCCAGAACTGTAGCAGAGTCAGAGACGAGATGCAAAAAAAAGCGAGTCTGACAAACAGACTCGCTTCATCTTCTCACAATGAAGGAAACCCTGGAGAAGTCGCAGCCATTACGCACGCCAGCTCATCATCAGCCACATCCTGCACAGTTCTGCGCTCAGTGGGTATTGACAAAAAATAGAGTACCTGCATGTGCAACGTGTCCCTTCTACAGAAAGCGAAGGAGTTAGCGCTCCACTCTGGTCAGACGAGAACTGGAGCAAGGTATGACGGTCAAGTGATAATGCAGGACGGAGTTGATATATGCGTTCGCCACCTGTGCTGTCTTTTCGTGGATAAATTTCTCTCGATCCGTTCGTTGATGAAAGTGCCTCTTCTCTTTGTCACCCCGAGCAATTTAACCGGTCCGTTTGTCCAGAGTTCAACGACGCTATTGGATAATATGGAACTGCCTCTTCAGGTGCGAGCTGCAGATCCGCTGACCTTTACTGGGTGATTTCTGCTCCTGTCACCGTCTTGTATTTCCGTAGGGATGTATAATAATGTACAAAAAGCACCAATCCAGACCACCACAGACAAGCATATGAATGAGAAGGAAGGCGAAACAAATCTAAAACCTAGAAACAGTGAAGGGGAACCTAATGATCATGATACTATAAAAATGAGAACAATCAAGGAACTGAATACCACAGATCTCAGAATGGACCACCGATTATACTTCCCAAAAATCAAAATTGACAATAAAACAACATCAACTCCTGAATGAAAGAAAGTATGGTTACAGCGTGTGTGGAAAAACAGTTAACCATCTGCTTTATATGGATGGCTTGAAACTCTTCTCAAAAAACGATCAACAATCGCAAGCACTCTTACACACAGTAGAACAATTTAGTGATGATATCAAAATGAAATTTGTGCTTCACAAATGCGTTAAGGCTACATTTACCAAAACTAGCTAAAAACATGCATCATCACCCTAGATGGACACACCGAAATAATAATTTAAAAAATGAGAATTTCAGGGTAGTTATAAGTATCTAGGAGTATGTGGAAGAGATTAAATGCTCTCTAGTTGAATTCAGAAAATATTGAAGCCATTCATTCAAGACCAGTGCCAGTTATCAGATATGGAACTGGAATTGTGAATTGGACAAAAAGTGAAATGTAGTAACTTGACAGGAAAGCGAGAAGCCGAGGTCGACTTTGCCTTTCATCCTTTCGGGGTCGATAAATTAAGTACCAGTTACGCATTGGGGTCGATGTAATAGATTTAATACCTTTGTCTGTCCTTGTTTGTCCCCTCTATGTTTAGCCCCTTGTGGGCAATATAGAAATAAGAATCAACTGGAACACGTCGTAGTAACCGACGGAGTGACAGATATGCATAGATACAAACAAATATGCAAAAAAGCTTTCACACGCGTGCGAGCGCGCAGCCATTTATAAATTGCTTAGATAACATTCATCATTATATAAATTATGTAATTATACACTTAGACGGATATTATTTGACTGGTTTTGAGTTTGCCTTTAATCTTTTTGTCCTCAGCTATATTCTGGGAATCGGTTAAAATTTTCCACAGGCTCTACGTACATATAAACATAATGCACGCTGCCCTGTCTTCATCACTCCATGCTGTACAAATCAACTGTGCAGGTACTGTGCTTTATTCGTTCACATTATCTTTTCCGTATCTTATTTTTTATTCATCATTTCTGAAAATCGTAGCAAGTCCCTGTATGTTTTTGTCATATTTTTCTCCCTCTCCTTCTCAATCTCCCTCTCTCTCTCTTTCTCTCTCTATCTCTCTCTCTCTCTTTCTCTCTCTCTCTCTCTCTCTCTCTCTCTCTCTCTCACTCACTTTCTAGTTATCTCTATCCATATCTATATCTATCTCTCATATGCAAAGTTCATATGATCGCTATAAAAATTTCAGTGCATTCACCCATATCGTGTATTGCTTTAATTTATCCCACACATACATACATACATACATACATACATACATACATACATACAAATCTGCACGTATAGATACATACATACAAAAATAGCTTGTTGATGTTGAAATCCCAATGAAGGAATCTTGAATCTAGGTTAGAAACCGGCTCTTTCTCTATTGGCAAGAAATCTTGAAATAAAACTGAATAAGACATACATACATACACACATACATACACACATACATACATACATACATACATACACACATACATACATACATACATACATACATACATACATTAGGCTTTTTCTACCCAGTGTTCCTTAAGTCAATATTTAGACACTATTATTTATAACTTTATCTACTTCGACTTCAAATGTAAAGAACGAATTATTTCACATTATCTTGAAATTTCTAAATTTTAAGGACGTCAACAACATGCAGTTCTTGCTGGTAAGAACAAAGTTTCGAAAATGGATACAGAAGCTCCAAATATTACTTTGGTTCAATAGCAGAACGTCTATCATGTTTTGCAATACGTGTAGGTTCGAGACTCAACGGTAGCCTGCCACATCTTCCTCCCAAACGGTATTTTTAACCTAATATATATATGTTGTTATTTGCAGCTTCATCTACTTCGGATTCAAACGAACATACACATCACACACGCGCATACTTATATGGTTCATTTACTACCACTTCTCAATATATGATTGATGTCGAACACTTAACAAATCCTGCGCGTATATATACACTTGAATAATTTGTATCCTATTTATTGTTAATTGTAGATGAACGCTTAACAGTTAACAATTTCACTATACATCCACAAATATTCGTCCATAAATATCATGTGTAATTAATATTTGATAAACGTATTTCTTGTTTTGTACAAATCTTTGTTGACTTAACTTTCAATGTAAAGCATAATATTTCAGAGTTTCTGGAAAATACAATATTTACAAACCAGCGTTTTTTTCGTTCCAGGAATTACGAGGAATACCATTGCAAACCAGTACACTGTCCTCAAAGTTTCAAACAATATTTAGAAAATGGAGCAAAACAATAGTGACAACATTTGTGCTAGTATTTTAGAAGAACTAAATACTAAAATGGTGGAGGTTTATTTTCCAGTCATAATGTATCTCGGAATTTCAATGGCACTTGGAACAATTGGAAATTGCTTTGTATCATACATATATTATTATAAATTTGATGAGACAGCCACGCATATGTTCATTGTAGCACTCTCTGTGTGTGATTTTCTAACTTCCATAATATGTATACCTATTGACATTGTGGTCCTACATTTTTCCTACACTTTCGACAGTGATATTGCATGCCGTGTATTTCGCTTTGTGGTAGCTGTAGCAATAATCAATTCCGCTTTGATTGTGTTTGTTATAGCAGTCGATAGATACATTCTCATATGTCGACCCCTTAAGCAAAATATTTCCGTTAAGAATTCAAAATTAATTTTAATATTTTTAACAATCTTCGCGATTATTGTTACTATACCAGCAATTTTTCTACACGGCAAGCAAAAAAAAATGGTGAAACGATGTGGAAATATTGGGGGAGTATGTTCACCTTCTCCCAATGTAAATGGCATAATGCATCCTCTTGTCTACTATACTACTGGATTGACCGTTTGCTGTTGTATGTTGATTATTATTTTGATTATATACTTATTAATTGGAATGCGCATTTGGAAAATTTACAAAGCGAAGAAAAATAAAGCAAATCAGTTTCGCGAAGCCTTCACAACTCGTACCATTTCCAAACCTGAAGGTCAGTTTACAGATATTAGTTCTTCAGAGAAGCGATCTACCTCTTTTGCACGTCTTAGAAAACAATCAATGCCACCAGTTCGGTCTAGTTTAATATTCTTTGTCATCAGTTTAGTCTGGATTATCGCTTATCTACCATATTTCGTTGGAATATTCTGGAGGTTGCTTGTTAAAGATTTTGAAGACGTTGCAAGTGATAAAGAACAGATAATTTGCAAATTATTAACTTATTCTTTTTATCTCAGCTCTGCTCTTAATCCGTATATTTACGGACTTTTCAGTCAACAGTTTCGTAATGAATTGCTTGCTTTATTTCGCAACATTTTCCAATTATGTAAAAAACAAAATATCGAAACTCATTGAATTCATCACTTTATAATCTTTCGCAAGTGGAACATATCGCCTAAAATGAACACTACAAGTTCTTCCCAGTTTAAAATGTATAGAAATTAAGAGGGTTTTTTTCTTTTTCTTTTTCTTCTTTCGCTTGAACAACTGGTATACACGAATCGCCATATAAGACAGTTTTACTTCAACATTTGAGCATTAAAAGAAATAAAACGGTCAGAATATGTAACTCACTGAACTAATTAAAGGGTATTTGGTGAGTACCGCGTGCCTGTATATCTATATATATAAAAATGAGAATGTGTGTCTGTTTGTCTGTCTGTCTGTGTTCCCCTAAAACTCGAGAACTACACAACCAATTTCATTCAAATTTTACACATGTCTTACTTAGGGTTCCGGTTGTGTTTTAGTCAAAAAAATTATTAACTTCTTGCATAGTTCGAGCCCACAGCAACATCATATCTCCTCCACTATTTAAGTATTACGTGTCAAAAGTGAAACAAAAACACTCATGTCAAATACTTTCACTTTAAAAATGAAACTATTCCACTAACTGAAACAATCACATTTCGATACTGTAATGACAGATACTTTCACTTTAATAGTGTGTGTGTGTATATATATATATATATATATATATATATATATATATACAGAGAGAGAGAGAGAGAGAGAGAGAGAGAGAGAGAGAGAGAAAGAGAGAGAGAGATGTATATGTATACATATACATGTATATGTACACGTATATGTATAGATATATATATAGATATAGATCTATATGCATACATGTATATGTATACATGTGTGTAGATGTATATATATAGGTGTACATCTAATATGTACACATATATAAATGCATACAGATATCTATACATATATACACCCATACACACACACATATATATGCACACAAACACACACATTAGTCATTTGTTTTCTTATCCAAAACTACGTCAAAAGTATTGAATGGATCTTTAAGAAATTTGGAAATTATATTCTATGCATAATGGCCATAACCCCCATGAAAATTCATATATTTTTGATGTTGATGAAATTTTAACCATACAGATTACACACAAATAAAGTAATATTTCTAAAATTTTTTCTTCTTAGAAGTTACAAAGACCCCTTCATGGGGACTTCACACCCACAATTTAGTCATTTTTCCTAAGCAAAGACGAATACAGTTGTACCATTGGTAGCTATAGGGTCACCCGAACATAACAGATGAGCATTATTTGTAATTCAACGGTACAACAGTGTAAGACTATCCTTTCAGATATACTTACATTGTGATTTCTGCAATGTGGTGCATAAATTGTCAAGTAAATGAGACTCATCTTTGCCTCCACTGATTCACTTGCAAAGTGATGAGTAAAATTATTTCGTTGCAGACCTCCTTTGAGTCTTTTTATTACCACTGCGACACATATAGTCCCCAGTTGGTAACATTGATTTCAAGGCCTTCCCAGATGAGTGACTGGTTGTTCTAAGACATTTATTGATTGTAAATATTTTCTGCCCAGTTACCTATCGGTAGAGTGGTCATTTGCAAACTCCAGAGGCGACACTTTCATTTCCCTTTACTCCAAACGTCACACATTGTTGTTTCTATTGAGTCATGCCCTTCCAATTGCTATAGATCCATAATGCATCTTACAGCTGTGCCTGTCACCTGTATGGTGAGGAATCCTACATTGGGGAGTAGTAACGACTAGGCTACGGTAGCTGACTGATTATCGTGATCAATCGTCTTTTGCTTTCCTGTAGCTTTGCTCTCTTTTACAAACCCAGTGACCATACATATATTTCCTATTTTAAAGAAATTCAAAAATACATATTACACACAAGTTAAAAAGATTCCCAACAATTAAACTTCTCTGGTTGACATTAATACACCCATCACCAATAGGGGCCTTAACTCCCACAATTTTCAGCTCCATGAGCTCCATTTTTCAGGAGCAAAATTCTTTTAAGGTCCATGTAGTGTCTTAGGCCCCAAAAATTTTTAACTTCCTGCATAGTTCGAGCCCACAGCAATATCTTATCTCCTCCACTATTTCAGTATTATGTGTCAAAAATGAAACAATAACATCACTCTACTGTAATGTCAGACACTTTCACTCTAACACTGAAACTATTCCACTATTTCAGTATTACCTGCCAAAAGTGAAACAATAACATGTCGCTACTGTAATTTCAAATATTTTCACTTTAATATTTTCAATTTCATACTGAAACTATTAAAGTGAGACTACACTCTCACATATATACAGGCATACTAAGTAAAAACATTCCCAACAATTCAACTTCTCTGGTTGACATTAACACCCCCACCCCCAATAGGGGGCCTTCATTCCCACGTTTTAGAGCTCCATGAGCTCCATTTTGCAGGAGCAAAATCTTTTTTACAGGTTCCACAAGACTGAAATTTTGGAATATACGCATAAAGATCAATAGTATGGGATACATGTCTCATGATTAGAATTTTTTAGGGTGTGTAAAGAGGGAAAGAACCCTCATGTGCAATTTTGATGAAATTCGAATCATATGTATTCCAGTTCCTTACAGAAAATATAACAGAAAAGTCTCATTTTTCAATTGCATGTAACACGGGCAACGCTGGGTATCTCTGCTAGTATAAAATATATACAATACATATATCTATTTTCTGCATTGAAAAGAATTAAAACTTACCAAAGAAATACAACAGGAGAGAAAAGCCTTTCAGGGTTAGCTCTTACATCAATTGAAAAACATTTACTTCGACAACTGATTAAAACAGAAGATTTCTATGACAATGTAATAAATATATTTGCCCTAAAAGATCGAAGGAGTGAATTAATTTATAAATGAGGTATGTAAATGATAATTCTTTTGTACATCTTTTTTAAAATGTGTAAACGCATTAAAACAGCGATCATCATAGCCATGTTACGAAACTAATTTGATCCTCTTAATTAAACAATTTAAAAAATTAATCAACTCAACCAATAAGTACGAGAGTAGATTGAAAAGTTTATAGGTTGGCTATGGAGTGGTGCGAGAAATCTTGCATGCATTCATTTCAACTCAACATATTAATAACTGCATAGTTTTCTTTCAAGTAAACTAACATCTGACTGTTCAAAGAAGACTTCAAAAGTTACTAGAAGCAACTTTTCTTGAAAATAGATAAAATTTGGCATCGTGGTGTTATCACGTACCAAGGGCTGTCATGGTTACTACATTACAGGATGATGCTCCAGCTTTATCAACAATGCAAAAATGGGCAGCTGAATTTAGGACGTGAAGGGGGTTTTGAAGATGACCCAATGTCTGGACGTCCCACAACAGCCCCCACCGAGGAAAACATTGATCGTGTTGACCACCTGTTGATGGATAACAGACGATTGATTATAAACTAAACAGTAAATGTTATAAGCATGTTTCATGAGAGAGCTGAGAATATTCTGCACAACGAACTTGGCACGACGAAGGCTCATGTGCGATGGTTGCCACGTCTTCTCAGACCCGATCAAAAAGGCACCAAGCTGATCACATGAAGGAAAAATCTGACATTGTTTGAGGCAGAACCAGTTGGTCTTCTTGAACGTATTCTAACCCGTGATGAGCGTTAGGTTCATCAATTTAAGCCAGAGACAATCCAGGTAGTGGAAACACCCTTCCTCACTTGTTCGAGCTGGTAGAATCGTTAGCACGCCGGGCAAAATGCTTAGCGGTATTTCGTATGCCGTTACGTTCTGAGTTCAAATTCCGCCGAGGTCGACTTTGCCTTTCATCTTTTCGGGGTCGATAAATTAAGTACCAGTTACGTACTGAGGTCGATGTAATCGACTTAATACCTTTGTCTGACTTTGTTTGTCCCCTCTATGTTTAGCCCTTTGTGGGTAAAAAAATAAGAATCAACTGGAACACGTCGTAGTAACCGACGGAGTGACAGTTATGCATAGATACAAACAGATGCACAAAAAAGCTTTCACACGCGTGCGAGCGCGCAGCCATTTATAAATTGCTTAGATAACATTCATCATTATATAAATTATGTAATTATACACTTAGACGGATATTATTTGACTGGTTTTGAGTTTGCCTTTAATCTTTTTGTCCTCAGCTATATTCTGGGAATCGGTTAAAATTTTCCACAGGCTCTACGTACATATAAACATAATGCACGCTGCCCTGTCTTCATCACTCCATGCTGTACAAATCAACTGTGCAGGTACTGTGCTTTATTCGTTCACATTATCTTTTCCTTATCTTATTTTTTATTCATCATTTCTGAAAATCGTAGCAAGTCCCTGTATGTTTTTGTCATATTTTTCTCCCTCTCCTTCTCAATCTCCCTCTCTCTCTCTCTCTTTCTCTCTCTCTCTCTCTCTCTCTCTCTCTCTCTCTCTCTCTCTCTCTCTCTCTCTCACTCACTTTCTAGTTATCTCTATCCATATCTATATCTATCTCTCATATGCAAAGTTCATATGATCGCTACAAAAATTTCAGTGCATTCACCCATATCGTGTATTGCTTTAATTTATCCCACACATACATACATACATACATACATACATACATACATACATACAAATCTGCACGTATAGATACATACATACAAAAATAGCTTGTTGATGTTGAAATCCCAATGAAGGAATCTTGAATCTAGGTTAGAAACCGGCTCTTTCTCTATTGGCAAGAAATCTTGAAATAAAACTGAATAAGACATACATACATACACACATACATACACACATACATACATACATACATACATACACACATACATACATACATACATACATACATTAGGCTTTTTCTACCCAGTGTTCCTTAAGTCAATATTTAGACACTATTATTTATAACTTTATCTACTTCGACTTCAAATGTAAAGAACGAATTATTTCACATTATCTTGAAATTTCTAAATTTTAAGGACGTCAACAACATGCAGTTCTTGCTGGTAAGAACAAAGTTTCGAAAATGGATACAGAAGCTCCAAATATTACTTTGGTTCAATAGCAGAACGTCTATCATGTTTTGCAATACGTGTAGGTTCGAGACTCAACGGTAGCCTGCCACATCTTCCTCCCAAACGGTATTTTTAACCTAATATATATATGTTGTTATTTGCAGCTTCATCTACTTCGGATTCAAACGAACATACACATCACACACGCGCATACTTATATGGTTCATTTACTACCACTTCTCAATATATGATTGATGTCGAACACTTAACAAATTCTGCGCGTATATATACACTTGAATAATTTGTATCCTATTTATTGTTAATTGTAGATGAACGCTTAACAGTTAACAATTTCACTATACATCCACAAATATTCGTCCATAAATATCATGTGTAATTAATATTTGATAAACGTATTTCTTGTTTTGTACAAATCTTTGTTGACTTAACTTTCGATGTAAAGCATAATATTTCAGAGTTTCTGGAAAATACAATATTTACAAACCAGCGTTTTTTTCGTTCCAGGAATTACGAGGAATACCATTGCAAACCAGTACACTGTCCTCAAAGTTTCAAACAATATTTAGAAAATGGAGCAAAACAATAGTGACAACATTTGTGCTAGTATTTTAGAAGAACTAAATACTAAAATGGTGGAGGTTTATTTTCCAGTCATAATGTATCTCGGAATTTCAATGGCACTTGGAACAATTGGAAATTGCTTTGTATCATACATATATTGTTATAAATTTGATGAGACAGCCACGCATGTGTTCATTGTAGCACTCTCTGTGTGTGATTTTCTAACTTGCACAATATGTATACCTATGGACATTGTGGTTCTACATTTTTCCTACACTTTTCACAGTGATATTGCATGCCGTGTGATACGTTATGTGGTAACTGTAGCAATAGTCAATTCAGCTTTCATTGTGTTTGTTATAGCAGTCGATAGATACATTCTCATATGTCGACCCCTTAAGCAAAATATTTCCGTTAAGAATTCAAAATTAATTTTAATATTTTTAACAATCTTCACGTTTATTCTTTCTGCACCAGCATTTTTTCAATACGGCAAACAAAACAAAATGGTGGAACAATGTGGAAATATTGGAGAAGTATGTGCACCTTCTCCTTATATAAATGGCACTAGGTATTCTTTAGGCTATAATATTACTGGATTAGCCATTTGCTCTTGTTTGTTTATAATTATTTTGATTATATACTTATTAATTGGAATACGCATTTGGAAAATTTACAAAGCGAAGAAAAATAAAGCAAATCAGTTTCGTGAAGCCTTCCCAACTCGTACCATTTCCAAACCTGAAGGTCAGTTTACAGATAGTAGTTCTTCAGAGAAGCGATCGACCTCTTTTGCGCGTCTTAGAAAACAATCAATGCCACCAGCTCGGTTTAGTTTAATATTCTTTGTCATCACCTTAATCTGGATTATCAATTACATACCACATTTCATTGGAGAATTCTGGAGGTTGTTTGTTAAAGATTTTGAAGACGTCGCAAGTGATAAAGAACGAGTAATTTACAAGTTATTAGCTTATTCTTTTTATCTTAGCTCTGCTCTTAACCCGTATATTTACGGAGTTTTCAATCGGCATTTTCGTAATGAATTACTTTCTTTATTTCGCAACATTTTCCAGCTATGTAAAAAACAAAATGTCGAAACTCATTGAATTCGTCACTTTATAGCTTTTCGCAAATGAATCATAAAATGAACAAGGCAAGTTCTTCCCAGATTAAAATATTCACCATGTAGAATAATTTTACTTAAACATTTAAGCGTTATATTAAAAGAAATAAAACGATCAGAGTATGTAACTACACTGAACTAATTAAATGGTGTTTGGTGAGTACCGTGTGTCTGAATATACATATATATAATTTATTTGTGGAGTAACATTGTTATCAATGGTGTCTTCTCAAAAGCAATTTTTCAAGCTCTGCCTTTTAGGATGTTGGTAATCGCGTCCATTTTTTATGGAACTATATGTGCATACACGAGCTTATACGAGGCTTCAAAATTAGTAGATACACCCATTAGGGCATCATCTCATGTAATGATGTCTTTCTATCTTATTTCCCTTGAGTTGGCCTTGCTATGTTGGGGTAATACGCTTTCAATATTGATTAAATCCATTATACAAGAATAATCACACGTTCCGAGATATAAAAAGACAAAAATATAGAAACATCTACAATCGAATGCAACATGTAACACACACCGCATTTTGTAGATATATGTACTTGTGTGTCTTATAATTTATTATGCTTTCACAGGTAGTAAGCATGTATTAGTCCATGAAATACATTTTGGAAATAATCTGATATCTTGTATATGTGCAATGCATAAGTTACGCATAAGTATGCAACTTAAAAATCCAACATGAGTTCCTGAGAGTATATTCCCCCTATTTATATGGTCCATATCCGCACTTTTCCAGTTATATCTTAAACCCGCCTAAGTTAAATAGGTGGAATAGAGGTCAAGAAGTCATACTTGGAATTTCGTAATTTAAGTTGAAATGCTTCTTTCTTGATATACAATTGTTCGCTGGTGCAGATATGATCCTTAGTTTCTCAGCGGTACAAGGATGGCATCTGTGGCCATGTCCCTAATATTTACTGGCATTAGTTGATTTATTCTTTATTTGTTTATCCGCTTTCTCAACTTTTTCAGCATGACGTATTTTTAGTATTTTAAAGTATTTTATACATTTTTAGACGTCTTCTAATGGGATGTTCCTATACGTGTCTTTTTTTCGCATATATGTATATTTTTACCTTTTCTGTATCTGTATGTCTTATATATTTTATATTTTGATTTATATATTATGAAAGCCATGGTAATATTTATTTATATATGATGTATGTTGGAGGTTTGATACCGTATATAAAGTCGATAACTCACTTTAATGTTCGTTCTATGACCAATGTTTAATTATCATTGCCTCATTTATTTGAGCACTTCTATATATATATATATATATATATATATATATATATATATATAGAGAGAGAGAGAGAGAGAGATACACATATATATACATATATACATATATACACACACATATATATATATATATATATATATATATATATATATATATATATATATATATATATATATATATATATATATATATATATATATATATATATACACACATATATATATAATATAAATAATATATATGCATACATATATGAACATACCTATATATATATATGTATTATATACATGCATATATGGGTACAGGACGTCAAAAAAACGTGAACAAAATGGAAGAACCAGAACATTAAAAAAAAACATGGAAAACGAAGCTTTTTTCGATCAACGAAAGAAACAAATAAAGAAACGAGACAGGCAACAAAAAGAACAGTTCCTTCATCAGTTGTCCCCTGTTTTATCTACTCCGCGTTTCGAACGTTGGGACAAGACGCTACTCAAATTTGAGATTTGCGGAGGGTTAAAGTGGTAACAAAAACAGGGCCACGCATCCATTTCCAAGTAAGTTATATATATATATATATATATATATATATATATATATATATATATATATATATATATATATATATATATATATATATATATATATATATATATATATATATATATATATATATATATATATATATATATATATATATATATGTATATATATATAGGCATAGGAGTGGCTGTGTGGTATGTAGCTTGCTTACGAACCGCATGATTCCGGGTTCAGTCCCACTGCGTGTCACATTGGGTAAGGGTCTTCTACTATAGCCTCGGGCCGACCAAAGCCTTGTGTGTGTGTGTGTGTGTGTGAGTGTGTGTGTGTGTGTGTGTGAGTGTGCATGTGTGTGTGTGTGTGTGTGTATATATATATTGATAGAAAGGAAAAACAAAAGAAAGAAAGAGACCCCGATATTATGTAAATAGAGGAATTTATCTGTAAAAATATCTGCAAATTGAAATCACAAAAATGTGGAAGCTTAGTACTACGATAATACCAGTGGTATTTGGTGGGAATGGTAAAGAAGGGAGCCGAGAAATATATTAAGCAACTTCCTGGTAACTCCAGTCTCCGTGAACCGCAAAAGATAACCTTGATG
Source organism: Octopus bimaculoides (assembly GCF_046866305.1). Taxonomy (NCBI): domain Eukaryota; kingdom Metazoa; phylum Mollusca; class Cephalopoda; order Octopoda; family Octopodidae; genus Octopus; species Octopus bimaculoides. The sequence goes on along the minus strand of NC_142945.1, from coordinate 12,662,947 downwards.
CGTACAGTCCATATACTACGGAAAGCACTCTCCGTCTAAAATGGAGTAAATGTTGTGATCATTTTAGCATGCATAGCAAAACAAAAGTGCCCTTGCTACTCTTGGCCTCCGGAGAAAGCCCGGCACTAAGGCAGCTGAAATAAAGTTATAATGAAAGGAAACCATAAAATAATAATAATAATAATAATAATAATAATAATAATAATAATAATAATAATAATAATAATAATAATAATAATAATAATAAAATACCTACTCCAGAAGCAAGGGAAACTAATACAAATAGCCACAAAACACGAGCAAAACAAAAAACTGTTTTCAGTATTTAAGGAAGCTGACAAATACAAACAAGAAATCAATCTACCTAACAAATACGAAGAAGAAGAAGAAGAAACAACAAAAGCTATAAAACAAATGAAATCCAAACTAAAACTAGAACAGCAACGGACCATGATAAAACGATGGCAAGAAAAGCCCCTACATGGTAAATACTGGGCTAAACTAAATGCGAAAGAAATAGACAGAGAAAAATCCCAGCAATGGCTGAGAAGCTCAGGACTCAAAGCAGAGACTGAAGGATTTTTAATTGCTGCACAAGACCAAAGCCTCCCCACCAGAAATTACCAAAAACACATAATGAAAAGAAATATAACAAGTAACTGTAGAATATGTGGAGATCGACAAGAAACAATAAATCATATTATCTCTGGCTGCCCAGTCCTGGCTAAGAAGGAATATATTCACAGACACGACAGAGCTGGGACCTATATACACTGGAAGCTATGCCAACATTATGGAATAGCAACAGAAAAAAGATGGTATAAACACACGCCAGAAAAGGTCACAGAAAACGAGAAAGCAACCATACTCTGGGATATGCCAATACACACAGATAGAGAAATTAAGGCAAATAGACCAGATATAGTTGTCAAAGATCATGAAGGAAAAAAATGCCTTCTAATTGATGTTTCAATACCAGCAGATGACAACGTTTCTCTAAAAGAAATGGAAAAACTTTCAAAATACAAAGACCTGGAAATAGAGATAACTCGAATGTGGAATCTAAAAACAGAAACAATTCCTATCATAGTAGGTGCCTTAGGTATAATAAAAAAATATTCAGACAAATACATAACAAAAACACCAGGACTTACAAATATATATAACATACAGAAAATTGCACTACTGGGTACTGCACACATTCTACGCAAAACACTTTCAATACAGTAAACATAAGAGCACCACAGCAAACCACAGCACATACCCAAGGCGCACAGAGCTGCGCTCGGTAGTGAAGTGAAAGCACGTTATAAAAATAAAACTACTGAATAATAATAATAATAATAATATCATGTTGGGACCTATATACACTGGAAGCTTTGCCAGCACTATGGAATAACAACAGAAAAAAGATGGTATAGGCACGCGCCAGAAAAAGGTCACAGAAAATTAGAAAACAACAATACTCTGAGATATGCCAATACAGACAGATAGAGAAATTAAGACCAATAGGTCGGATTTAGTTGTCAGAAATCACCAAGCAAAAGATGCTTTCTAATTGATGTATCAATACCAACAGATGAGAATGTTTCTCTACAAGAAACGGAGAAACTTTCAAAATACAAAGACCTAGAAATAGAGGTAACTCAATTGGGGAGTCGAAAAATAGAAACGATTCCTATCATAGTAGGCGCATTAGGTATGATAAGAAAAATCACTAGGACTAACAAATATATATAACATACAGAAAATAGCACTACTGGGGACCACACGTATATATATATATATATATATATATATATATATATATATATATATATATATATATATATAAATATATATATATATATATGTATATATATATAATATATGCGTATATATGCGTGTATATATATATATATATGTGTGTGTGTGTGTGTGTGTGTGTGTGTGTGTGTGTGTGTGTTAGTGTGTGTATCTATCTATCTATATATATATATATATATATATATATATATATATATAGTTATGCAAAATTAATTCGGTTGTTTCACATTCATAACATTGCTGTCAGCTTTTTTAATGAGAGATACTGGTGTGCCTATATGGTCAGATTAATTAACTTTTAATTGTACCAGGATATATAACGTATTAAAATTATATTTGCGTGTGTAACGTATTGAGTCTAGCATGAAAAGCCTAGCGAAACGTCAACTAATACTGCTGGTGGTATGTATACGCTTATAACATTAATGTTTTTCTTGTTGTTTAGCTCCGTAATCGAAGCTGATCCAACAAATCTATTATCAAAAACAATTCACAAAACAGTGATCATGTTGTCTCTCTTTTTCCTTCAGGAGTTGTATTTCCTGAACTATCTTTTCTAACATAACTTAATATACTGTTCTCTCTCTCTCTCTCTCTCTCTCTCTCTCTCTCTCTCTCTCTCTCTCTCTCTCTCTCTCTCTCTCTCCTCGTCAATTTTAGCACATGTTTTGTTGTTGTTGTTGTTTGGTGGTGTTGTATATATATATATATATATGATTTCGAGCTTCGTGTAATGAAAACCCTTACACTCATCAAATGAGCGTGCCATGTATTTTAGCTTAAAAGATTCAAAAGAATCAAATATTGCTGCTGTGGAAGAGTTCCACGTAGAGTATTTCGGGAAAGTAAATAAAAAAAAGGAAAATCTTACCTATAAGAAAGATAAACTATGCAGGAATTGTAACTCATAATTCAAGCACGAGGAGTTATTTCCCTTGCATGAGTTTGGCTATCCAGTTGGAAGACAGAAAATTATTGTTATAAGGGTAAGAATACAAAGTGAGAGACGGAGAAATGTGGAAAGAGGTGTTGGAAGGAAGGAAGGAAGGAAGGAAGGAAGGAAGGAGTAGCACTAGGGAAGACAAGAATATTAAATGGTTGTATGGCTCTTGGAAGGTCATCTCTGAGAAATGGAGAGGAAGGTGGGATTTACTCAAGAACTGTTCTTTCCTGCCGTTCCGACGCCGAACAAAGGCAATTATTTCGATCAGTGGTTCTCCACTAAAATACCATTAGTAAAAATTCTTTGCCGCTACCTCTTTTTTAATGACAAGACAAATTATAGCTTTACCTACAGTTATCTACCTACTTTTCAAACATCGCAGGCTTTCCCGTCGAGGACCACAGACTTTGAAGTAAAGATTCTATCTGGGTTTGAGAGGAAAATGCCCGTCCACAGGAGCCAGCCACACCACTTCTTTTGCCATATAGACAGGCAAGAGAAAAATTAACTGCCCTTCTTTGTCAAAGAAAGGTGGTGCGTCGTTTCCCACTATTGACTTGGTTGACAGCGAGATTCGCCCTACATGAAACAAGTGTTCGACTTAAACCCACAAGTCAGCAATGCCCAGGCACTGCACAAACGCATACAGAATAGTTTCGTCTCTCGACGTGCATCTAGGCTAGGCCCGTTTACGTGGCACTTCTCTGTTTGTAGAGTTTATCTCGAAATGGCAATGCCCTACAGGGTCCCGCATTGGAAAGTCCTCTGGAACGAACAAGCCAGTGATCCTCATTGGAGCCCAGAGTCTTGCCCAGAGTGTCGTTGCTCTTGTTCGCCTCTATAGAACGCCAAAGTGAAACTTCCACCAAGCACACTGTCCGACTGACAGAGAGCTGTGAGCTGCCTGATGGCTCTCTGGGTACCAGGCGCTCTGTCTCGGTCTACGCTTGATCCAGAACTGTAGCAGAGTCAGAGACGAGATGCAAAAAAAAGCGAGTCTGACAAACAGACTCGCTTCATCTTCTCACAATGAAGGAAACCCTGGAGAGGTCGCAGCCATTACGCACGCCAGCTCATCATCAGCCACATCCTGCACAGTTCTGCGCTCAGTGGGTATTGACAAAAAATAGAGTACCTGCATGTGCAACGTGTCCCTTCTACAGAAAGCGAAGGAGTTAGCGCTCCACTCTGGTCAGACGAGAACTGGAGCAAGGTATGACGGTCAAGTGATAATGCAGGACGGAGTTGATATATGCGTTCGCCACCTGTGCTGTCTTTTCGTGGATAAATTTCTCTCGATCCGTTCGTTGATGAAAGTGCCTCTTCTCTTTGTCACCCCGAGCAATTTAACCGGTCCGTTTGTCCAGAGTTCAACGACGCTATTGGATAATATGGAACTGCCTCTTCAGGTGCGAGCTGCAGATCCGCTGACCTTTACTGGGTGATTTCTGCTCCTGTCACCGTCTTGTATTTCCGTAGGGATGTATAATAATGTACAAAAAGCACCAATCCAGACCACCAGACAAACATATGAATGAGAAGGAAGGCGAAACAAATCTAAAACCTAGAAACAGTGAAGGGGAACCTAATGATTATGATACTATAAAAATGAGAACAATCAAGGAACTGAATACCACAGATCTCAGAATGGACCACCGATTATACTTCCCAAAAATCAAAATTGACAATAAAACAACATCAACTCCTGAATGAAAGAAAGTATGGTTACAGCGTGTGTGGAAAAACAGTTAATCATCTACTTTATATGGATGGCTTGAAACTCTTCTCAAAAAACGATCAACAATCGCAAGCCCTCTTACACACAGTAGAACAATTTAGTGATGATATCAAAATGAAATTTGTGCTTCACAAATGCGTTAAGGCTACATTTACCAAAACTAGCTAAAAACATGCATCATCACCCTAGATGGACACACCGAAATAATAATTTAAAAAATGAGAATTTCAGGGTAGTTATAAGTATCTAGGAGTATGTGGAAGAGATTAAATGCTCTCTAGTTGAATTCAGAAAATATTGAAGCCATTCATTCAAGACCAGTGCCAGTTATCAGATATGGAACTGGAATTGTGAATTGGACAAAAAGTGAAATGTAGTAACTTGACAGGAAAGCGAGAAGCCGAGGTCGACTTTGCCTTTCATCCTTTCGGGGTCGATAAATTAAGTACCAGTTACGCATTGGGGTCGATGTAATAGATTTAATACCTTTGTCTGTCCTTGTTTGTCCCCTCTATGTTTAGCCCCTTGTGGGCAATATAGAAATAAGAATCAACTGGAACACGTCGTAGTAACCGACGGAGTGACAGTTATGCATAGATACAAACAAATATGCAAAAAAGCTTTCACACGCGTGCGAGCGCGCAGCCATTTATAAATTGCTTAGATAACATTCATCATTATATAAATTATGTAATTATACACTTAGACGGATATTATTTGACTGGTTTTGAGTTTGCCTTTAATCTTTTTGTCCTCAGCTATATTCTGGGAATCGGTTAAAATTTTCCACAGGCTCTACGTACATATAAACATAATGCACGCTGCCCTGTCTTCATCACTCCATGCTGTACAAATCAACTGTGCAGGTACTGTGCTTTATTCGTTCACATTATCTTTTCCTTATCTTATTTTTTATTCATTATTTCTGAAAATCGTAGCAAGTCCCTGTATGTTTTTGTCATATTTTTCTCCCTCTCCTTCTCAATCTCCCTCTCTCTCTCTCTCTCTTTCTCTTCTCTCTCTCTCTCTCTCTCTCTCTCTCTCTCTCTCTCTCTCTCACTCACTTTCTAGTTATCTCTATCCATATCTATATCTATCTCTCATATGCAAAGTTCATATGATCGCTACAAAAATTTCAGTGCATTCACCCATATCGTGTATTGCTTTAATTTATCCCACACATACATACATACATACATACATACATACATACATACATACAAATCTGCACGTATAGATACATACATACAAAAATAGCTTGTTGATGTTGAAATCCCAATGAAGGAATCTTGAATCTAGGTTAGAAACCGGCTCTTTCTCTATTGGCAAGAAATCTTGAAATAAAACTGAATAAGACATACATACATACACACATACATACACACATACATACATACATACATACATACATACATACATACATACATACATACATACATACATACATTAGGCTGTTTCTACCCAGTGTTCCTTAAGTCAATATTTAGACACTATTATTTATAACTTTATCTACTTCGACTTCAAATGTAAAGAACGAATTATTTCACATTATCTTGAAATTTCTAAATTTTAAGGACGTCAACAACATGCAGTTCTTGCTGGTAAGAACAAAGTTTCGAAAATGGATACAGAAGCTCCAAATATTACTTTGGTTCAATAGCAGAACGTCTATCATGTTTTGCAATACGTGTAGGTTCGAGACTCAACGGTAGCCTGCCACATCTTCCTCCCAAACGGTATTTTTAACCTAATATCTATATGTTGTTATTTGCAGCTTCATCTACTTCGGATTCAAACGAACATACACATCACACACGCGCATACTTATATGGTTCATTTACTACCACTTCTCAATATATGATTGATGTCGAACACTTAACAAATCCTGCGCGTATATATACACTTGAATAATTTGTATCCTCTTTATTGATAATTGTAGATGAACGCTTAACAGTTAACAATTTCACTATACATCCACAAATATTCGTCCATAAATATCATGTGTAATTAATATTTGATAAACGTATTTCTTGTTTTGTACAAATCTTTGTTGACTTAACTTTCGATGTAAAGCATAATATTTCAGAGTTTCTGGAAAATACAATATTTACAAACCAGCGTTTTTTTCGTTCCAGGAATTACGAGGAATACCATTGCAAACCAGTACACTGTCCTCAAAGTTTCAAACAATATTTAGAAAATGGAGCAAAACAATAGTGACAACATTTGTGCTAGTATTTTAGAAGAACTAAATACTAAAATGGTGGAGGTTTATTTTCCAGTCATAATGTATCTCGGAATTTCAATGGCACTTGGAACAATTGGAAATTGCTTTGTATCATACATATATTGTTATAAATTTGATGAGACAGCCACGCATATGTTCATTGTAGCACTCTCTGTGTGTGATTTTCTAACTTCCATAATATGTATACCTATTGACATTGTGGTCCTACATTTTTCCTACACTTTCGACAGTGATATTGCATGCCGTGTATTTCGCTTTGTGGTAGCTGTAGCAATAATCAATTCAGCTTTGATTGTGTTTGTTATAGCAGTCGATAGATACATTCTCATATGTCGACCCCTTAAGCAAAATATTTCCGTTAAGAATTCAAAATTAATTTTAATATTTTTAACAATCTTCACGTTTATTCTTTCTGCACCAGCATTTTTTCAATACGGCAAACAAAACAAAATGGTGGAACAATGTGGAAATATTGGAGAAGTATGTGCACCTTCTCCTTATATAAATGGCACTAGGTATTCTTTAGGCTATAATATTACTGGATTAGCCATTTGCTCTTGTTTGTTTATAATTATTTTGATTATATACTTATTAATTGGAATACGCATTTGGAAAATTTACAAAGCGAAGAAAAATAAAGCAAATCAGTTTCGTGAAGCCTTCCCAACTCGTACCATTTCCAAACCTGAAGGTCAGTTTACAGATAGTAGTTCTTCAGAGAAGCGATCGACCTCTTTTGCGCGTCTTAGAAAACAATCAATGCCACCAGCTCGGTTTAGTTTAATATTCTTTGTCATCAGTTTAGTCTGGATTATCGCTTATCTACCATATTTCGTTGGAATATTCTGGAGGTTGTTTGTTAAAGATTTTGAAGACGTCGCAAGTGATAAAGAACGAGTAATTTACAAGTTATTAGCTTATTCTTTTTATCTTAGCTCTGCTCTTAACCCGTATATTTACGGAGCTTTCAATCGGCATTTTCGTAATGAATTACTTTCTTTATTTCGCAACATTTTCCAGCTATGTAAAAAACAAAATGTCGAAACTCATTGAATTCGTCACTTTATAGCTTTTCGCAAATGAATCATAAAATGAACAAGGCAAGTTCTTCCCAGATTAAAATATTCACCATGTAGAATAATTTTACTTAAACATTTAAGCGTTATATTAAAAGAAATAAAACGATCAGAGTATGTAACTACACTGAACTAATTAAATGGTGTTTGGTGAGTACCGTGTGTCTGAATATACATATATATAATTTATTTGTGGAGTAACATTGTTATCAATGGTGTCTTCTCAAAAGCAATTTTTCAAGCTCTGCCTTTTAGGATGTTGGTAATCGCGTCCATTTTTTATGGAACTATATGTGCATACACGAGCTTATACGAGGCTTCAAAATTAGTAGATACACCCATTAGGGCATCATCTCATTTAATGATGTCTTTCTATCTTATTTCCCTTGAGTTGGCCTTGCTATGCTGGGGTAATACGCTTTCAATATTGATTAAATGCATTATACAAGAATAATCACACGTTCCGAGATATAAAAAGACAAAAATATAGAAACATCTACAATCGAATGCAACATGTAACACACACCGCATTTTGTAGATATATGTACTTGTGTGTCTTATAATTTATTATGCTTTCACAGGTAGTAAGCATGTATTAGTCCATGAAATATATTTTGGAAATAATCTGATATCTTGTATATGTGCAATGCATAAGTTACGCATAAGTATGCAACTTAGAAATCCAACATGAGTTCCTGAGAGTATATTCCCCCTATTTATATGGTCCATATCCGCACTTTTCCAGTTATATCTTAAACCCGCCTAAGTTAAATAGGTGGAATAGAGGTCAAGAAGTCATACTTGGAATTTCGTAATTTAAGTTGAAATGCTTCTTTCTTGATATACAATTGTTCGCTGGTGCAGATATGATCCTTAGTTTCTCAGCGGTACAAGGATGGCATCTGTGGCCATGTCCCTAATATTTACTGGCATTAGTTGATTTATTCTTTATTTGTTTATCCGCTTTCTCAACTTTTTCAGCATGACGTATTTTTAGTATTTTAAAGTATTTTATACATTTTTAGACGTCTTCTAATGGGATGTTCCTATACGTGTCTTTTTTTCGCATATATGTATATTTTTACCTTTTCTGTGTCTGTATGTCTTATATGTTTTATATTTTGATTTATATATTATGAAAGCCATGGTAATATTTATTTATATATGATGTATGTTGGAGGTTTGATACCGTATATAAAGTCGATAACTCACTTTAATGTTCGTTCTATGACCAATGTTTAATTATCATTGCCTCATTTATTTGAGCACTTCTATATATATATATATATATATATATATATATATATATATATATATATAGAGAGAGAGAGAGAGAGAGAGAGAGAGAGAGAGAGAGAGATACACATATATATACATATATACATATATACACACATATATATATATATATATATATATATATATATATATATACATATATATACATATATATATAATATAAATAATATATATGCATACATATATGAACATACCTATATATATATGTATTATATACATGCATATATGGGTACAGGACGTCAAAAAAACGTGAACAAAATGGAAGAACCAGAACATAAAAAACAAACATGGAAAACGAAGCTTTTTTCGATCAACGAAAGAAACAAATAAAGAAACGAGACAGGCAACAAAAAGAACAGTTCCTTCATCAGTTGTCCCCTGTTTTATCTACTCCGCGTTTCGAACGTTGGGACAAGACGCTACTTCGTTAAAACAGTCGTTCCTGCAAGGCAAATTAAATCAAATTTGAGATTTGCGGAGGGTTAAAGTGGTAACAAAAACAGGGCCACGCATCCATTTCCAAGTAAGTTATATATATATATATATATATATATATATATATATATATATATATATATATATATAAATATATATATATATATATATATATATATATATATATATATATATATATATATATATATATATATATATATATATATATATATATATATATATATATATATATATATATATATATATATATATATATATATATATATATATATATATATATATATATATATATATATATATATATATATATGTATATATATATATATAGGCATAGGAGTGGCTGTGTGGTATGTAGCTTGCTTACGAACCGCATGATTCCGGGTTCAGTCCCACTGCGTGTCACATTGGGTAAGGGTCTTCTACTATAGCCTCGGGCCGACCAAAGCCGTGTGTGTGTGTGTGTGTGTGTATGTATATATATATATATATGTGTGTGTGTGTGTGTGTGTGTATGTGTGTGTGTGTGTGTGAGTGTGTATGTGTGTGTGTGTGTGTGTATATATATATTGATAGAAAGGAAAAACAAAAGAAAGAAAGAGACCCCGATATTATGTAAATAGAGGAATTTATCTGTAAAAATATCTGCAAATTGAAATCACAAAAATGTGGAAGCTTAGTACTACGATAATACCAGTGGTATTTGGTGGGTTGGGAATGGTAAAGAAGGGAGCCGAGAAATATATTAAGCAACTTCCTGGTAACTCCAGTCTCCGTGAACCGCAAAAGATAACCTTGATGCGTACAGTCCATATACTACGGAAAGCACTCTCGTCTAAAATGGAGTAAATGTTGTGATCATTTTAGCATGCATGGCAAAACAAAAGTGCCCTTGCTACTCTTGGCCTCCGGAGAAAGCCCGGCACTAAGGCAGCTGAAATAAAGTTATAATGAAAGGAAACCATAAAATAATAATAATAATAATAATAATAATAATAATATCATGTTGGGACCTATATACACTGGAAGCTTTGCCAGCACTATGGAATAACAACAGAAAAAAGATGGTATAGGCACGCGCCAGAAAAAGGTCACAGAAAATTAGAAAACAACAATACTCTGAGATATGCCAATACAGACAGATAGAGAAATTAAGACCAATAGGTCGGATTTAGTTGTCAGAAATCACCAAGCAAAAGATGCTTTCTAATTGATGTATCAATACCAACAGATGAGAATGTTTCTCTACAAGAAACGGAGAAACTTTCAAAATACAAAGACCTAGAAATAGAGGTAACTCAATTGGGGAGTCGAAAAATAGAAACGATTCCTATCATAGTAGGCGCATTAGGTATGATAAGAAAAATCACTAGGACTAACAAATATATATAACATACAGAAAATAGCACTACTGGGGACCACACGTATATATATATATATATATATATATATATATATATATATATACGTGTGTGTGTGTGTGTGTGTGTGTGTGTGTGTGTGTGTGTTTGTGTGTGTATCTATATATATATATATATATATATATATATATATATATATAGTTATGCAAAATTAATTCGGTTGTTTCACATTCATAACATTGCTGTCAGCTTTTTTAATGAGAGATACTGGTGTGCCTATATGGTCAGATTAATTAACTTTTAATTGCACCAGGATATATAACGTATTAAAATTATATTTGCTTGTGTAACGTATTGAGTCTAGCATGAAAAGCCTAGCGAAACGTCAACTAATACTGCTGGTGGTATGTATACGCTTATAACATTAATGTTTTTCTTGTTGTTTAGCTCCGTAATCGAAGCTGATCCAACAAATCTATTATCAAAAACAATTCACAAAACAGTGATCATGTTGTCTCTCTTTTTCCTTCAGGAGTTGTATTTCCTGAACTATCTTTTCTAACATAACTTAATATACTGTTCTCTCTCTCTCTCTCTCTCTCTCTCTCTCTCTCTCTCTCTCTCTCTCTCTCTCTCTCTCTCTCTCTCTCTCTCTCTCTCTCTCTCGTCAATTTTAGCACATGTTTTGTTGTTGTTGTTGTTTGGTGGTGTTGTATATATATATATATATATATATATGATTTCGAGCTTCGTGTAATGAAAACCCTTACACTCATCAAATGAGCGTGCCATGTATTTTAGTTTAAAAGATTCAAAAGAATCAAATATTGCTAAGGAAAATCTTACCTATAAGAAAGATAAACTATGCAGGAATTGTAACTCATAATTCAAGCACGAGGAGTTATTTCCCTTGCATGAGTTTGGCTATCCAGTTGGAAGACAGAAAATTATTGTTATAAGAGTAAGAATACAAAGTGAGAGACGGAGAAATGTGGAAAGAGGTGTTGGAAGGAAGGAAGGAAGGAAGGAAGGAAGGAGTAGCACTAGGGAAGACAAGAATATTAAATGGTTGTATGGCTCTTGGAAGGTCATCTCTAAGAAATGGAGAGGAAGGTGGGATTTACTCAAGAACTGTTCTTTCCTGCCGTTCCGACGCCGAACAAAGGCAATTATTTCGATCAGTGGTTCTCCACTAAAATACCATTAGTAAAAATTCTTTGCCGCTACCTCTTTTTTAATGACAAGACAAATTATAGCTTTACCTACAGTTATCTACCTACTTTTCAAACATCGCAGGCTTTCCCGTCGAGGACCAGAGACTTTGAAGTAAAGATTCTATCTGGGTTTGAGAGGAAAATGCCCGTCCACAGGAGCCAGCCACACCACTTCTTTTGCCATATAGACAGGCAAGAGAAAAATTAACTGCCCTTCTTTATCAAAGAAAGGTGGTGCGTCGTTTCCCACTATTGACTTGGTTGACAGCGAGATTCGCCCTACATGAAACAAGTGTTCGACTTAAACCCACAAGTCAGCAATGCCCAGGCACTGCACAAACGCATACAGAATAGTTTCGTCTCTCGACGTGCATCTAGGCCAGGCCCGTTTACGTGGCACTTCTATGTTTGTAGAGTTTATCTCGAAATGGCAATGCCCTACAGGGTCCCGCATTGGAAAGTCCTCTGGAACGAACAAGCCAGTGATCCTCATTGGAGCCCAGAGTCTTGCCCAGAGTGTCGTTGCTCTTGTTCGCCTCTATAGAACGCCAAAGTGAAACTTCCACCAAGCACACTGTCCGACTGACAGAGAGCTGTGAGCTGCCTGATGGCTCTCTGGGTACCAGGCGCTCTGTCTCGGTCTACGCTTGATCCAGAACTGTAGCAGAGTCAGAGACGAGATGCAAAAAAAAGCGAGTCTGACAAACAGACTCGCTTCATCTTCTCACAATGAAGGAAACCCTGGAGAGGTCGCAGCCATTACGCACGCCAGCTCATCATCAGCCACATCCTGCACAGTTCTGCGCTCAGTGGGTATTGACAAAAAATAGAGTACCTGCATGTGCAACGTGTCCCTTCTACAGAAAGCGAAGGAGTTAGCGCTCCACTCTGGTCAGACGAGAACTGGAGCAAGGTATGACGGTCAAGTGATAATGCAGGACGGAGTTGATATATGCGTTCGCCACCTGTGCTGTCTTTTCGTGGATAAATTTCTCTCGATCCGTTCGTTGATGAAAGTGCCTCTTCTCTTTGTCACCCCGAGCAATTTAACCGGTCCGTTTGTCCAGAGTTCAACGACGCTATTGGATAATATGGAACTGCCTCTTCAGGTGCGAGCTGCAGATCCGCTGACCTTTACTGGGTGATTTCTGCTCCTGTCACCGTCTTGTATTTCCGTAGGGATGTATAATAATGTACAAAAAGCACCAATCCAGACCACCACAGACAAACATATGAATGAGAAGGAAGGCGAAACAAATCTAAAACCTAGAAACAGTGAAGGGGAACCTAATGATTATGATACTATAAAAATGAGAACAATCAAGGAACTGAATACCACAGATCTCAGAATGGACCACCGATTATACTTCCCAAAAATCAAAATTGACAATAAAACAACATCAACTCCTGAATGAAAGAAAGTATGGTTACAGCGTGTGTGGAAAAACAGTTAATCATCTACTTTATATGGATGGCTTGAAACTCTTTTCAAAAAACGATCAACAATCGCAAGCACTCTTACACACAGTAGAACAATTTAGTGATGATATCAAAATGAAATTTGTGCTTCACAAATGCGTTAAGGCTACATTTACCAAAACTAGCTAAAAACATGCATCATCACCCTAGATGGACACACCGAAATAATAATTTAAAAAATGAGAATTTCAGGGTAGTTATAAGTATCTAGGAGTATGTGGAAGAGATTAAATGCTCTCTAGTTGAATTCAGAAAATATTGAAGCCATTCATTCAAGACCAGTGCCAGTTATCAGATATGGAACTGGAATTGTGAATTGGACAAAAAGTGAAATGTAGTAACTTGACAGGAAAGCGAGAAGCCGAGGTCGACTTTGCCTTTCATCCTTTCGGGGTCGATAAATTAAGTACCAGTTACGCATTGGGGTCGATGTAATAGATTTAATACCTTTGTCTGTCCTTGTTTGTCCCCTCTATGTTTAGCCCCTTGTGGGCAATATAGAAATAAGAATCAACTGGAACACGTCGTAGTAACCGACGGAGTGACAGTTATGCATAGATACAAACAAATATGCAAAAAAGCTTTCACACGCGTGCGAGCGCGCAGCCATTTATAAATTGCTTAGATAACATTCATCATTATATAAATTATGTAATTATACACTTAGACGGATACTATTTGACTGGTTTTGAGTTTGCCTTTAATCTTTTTGTCCTCAGCTATATTCTGGGAATCGGTTAAAATTTTCCACAGGCTCTACGTACATATAAACATAATGCACGCTGCCCTGTCTTCATCACTCCATGCTGTACAAATCAACTGTGCAGGCACTGTGCTTTATTCCTTCACATTATCTTTTCCTTATCTTATTTTTTATTCATCATTTCTGAAAATCGTAGCAAGAGTCCCTGTATGTTTTTGTCATATTTTTTCTCCCTTTCCCTCTCAATCTCCCTCTCTCTCTCTCTCTCTCTCTCTTCTCTCTCTCTCTCTCTCTCTCTCTCTCTCTCTCTCTCTCTCTCTCTCTCTCTCTCTCTCTAGTTATCTCTATCTATATCTATACCCATCTCTCATATGCAAATTTCATATGATCGCTACAAAACTTTCAGTGCATTCCCCCATATCGTGTATTGCTTTAAATTATCCCACGCATTCTCAACATTGTCAGTAATACAATATGATAGCCGAAGACACGATTACCAGAAGCTGAATGAGTCGTTTGTATCCCGGAAAGTCTTCAGTGACCGGATTCACGGTAGTAGTCATTAGAAACAGGTCATGCAACAATCAAATGACAAGTCAGAACAGAATCCATTAATTTTAGTAAAAGCTCTACCACCAGAGAAAAACTGATTGGTGAAAGACCTAGTTGTCAGGCTTAAATAGGCCACTTGGAAAGGCACTGCACACAAAGTTAAAAATATCAAGAGCGATGAGAAACAAGAAAATCACGTTGCTAGTACTAAGATATAATTAAACACAAAGGAACGAAAGCCATTAAATTGTTCCTGAGGACCTTGTGGATTTGACAGCAAATCTACATTTCTATATTTGACGGACTGCAGCGGCTATCTGCTAAATTATTCCGAATACTAATTCTTCCTGCATATATAAAACAAATCATACCCTCCTGTTTTTCCTTACATAAGTCTGTGATTATTGGGTGTGGATGCAGTCCGCTATTCACCCACGTTTTTATTATCTATCATTTAGTGATGATACATTCAAAAGTTTTAGTATATTTGTTTTCAAATACATGTTGTTCCCTCTGGCAGTGGTCGTTAAAACAAGGAAAATAACCATTCTCTCACAACACGAGGCGGAACTAAAAATTTGAATATGAAATTAGGGACTACAAGAAAGAATATGCATAAAATTCTTATATTCAATCTGCTTTAATCTATTACGATGTTTTTATAATTTCTAGTATATATTAATCATGCAGAGCGCTATTTCATTTGTTTCCGAAAACTTCAGCATCATATAATCTGTAGCTTATTAATTGATGGATTACGAAGAGAGACATTCATTAAAATTAAAAGTGAAATTATTTACCATCTGGAAGTAATTTATGGAATGTTTATTTTTCTTCTTCACAGAACCTTGATAGTTTAGAAATCGAAGAAAACGGAGAACGTCCTTAGTGCATGCGTACAGAACAATAGCCGTTTCTAGAGTAATAACATTCTCTCTCGTGAAAATATATTAAAGTTGCAAATAATTTCAACATCCTTTTGATTTCACCTGCATTTTTTGGTATATTCTCTGAAGCGTAGACCTCGTTTCTATATATTTTTACTAAGTTAGTTAAACTCTGCGTTTATATATATTTCTGTTATTGTATGAAAATGTTTAGTGCCCGTAACATTCTTTCATTCTCTCACAAGACTCTCTTTAGAGAAAAATATTACATTATCTCAAGTGACATATTGCTTTGCTTAATCTTATGCTTTAAAACGTTGTCAATAAAAGATGGATATAACTTTCCGTGATGCGGATAAAGTTGCGGTAATTGATCAAATTTAATTCCATTTAACCCGAGAGATTTCTCTCTTTTATTATCCTGAAAATGTGCAAGAATCAATTTGCGTAACCTCCAGTTCATCTCTGGGGGAATTCACTGGAACCAGGTCTTATTCCTGAGCGTTTTCTGTCCCACTGTGTTGTCTCTGTTTTTAAGAGGGAAATAAGTTTCTCGCAGTGAATTACGGTCTAATCTACTAAACACTCGTATTGTTAAAGAATTCGAGAAGCCGGTGAGATCAAACATAGCTTTCTTCCGGGAGAAAAATCAATTCCTTGATCTCAAATAACATGGTTTTCTTAATAGTCGGAATTTTCTAATACAGCTCTTCGATCACGTTGGTGGCTTTCTAAATGCTTTAGGAGAGGTCTACAGTACAGATGTTATTTATTTTGATTTCAGTAAAGTTTTTGACAAAGTCTATCACAGAATTTCCCTGGAGAAATTATCCACCCTTAGAGTCCGTGGTAAGCCACAGCGGTGGATTAAATATTTTCTGACAAGTAGGATTCGATATTTTGTGACTCAAGCAATTTACACAAGACTAATCATTAGTGGTTTCCCCAGGATACTATGTTAGGCCCACTTCCGTTTAATGTTTACATAAACAACTGGAAAGTACCAGCAAGCAAAACAAAAGAATAATCTTTGCAAATGACTCAAAGTGTTAGTAAGTGATCACCCCAGAAGAGTCAAATTAAGTATAGAAAGTACACTCACTAGAATGAATAAGATCAGAGCAATAAACACATGGGATGTTAACTTAATGCGATATGGCGCAGGTGTTATTAGGTGGACAAAGAACGATCTTGGGGAAATGGATAGAAAAACTAGGGAAGTGATGAAAATGAACAAGGAACTCCACCCTAAAAACGATATCAATAGGCTGCATGTGCCTAGGTACATGGGTGGAAGAGGCCTCATAGGGTGCAAGATTTGAGTATATTCAACGAGGAAAACCGCCTGTGATGATACGCCAAATAGCATATTGAAATGTGCTTGCCGCTGTTTGAAATAGCAACAAGATACCTACTGAAAATGTCATGTATCCAAAGACATTTAAGAAACAAGATGAAGAACAATGAGTAAGCAAGTAGAAAATGAAAACAATGAGAAATCGAAGGATTAAAAAAGACCACCCTTTTGTAGGATATGTGGCAGCAAAAACGAAAGAATCGTACATGTCGTGAGTGAGTGTAGCAAACTGGCTCAGAAGGAATACGAAATGAGGCAGCATAACGTGGCTAAGTTTGTTCACTGGAGATTGAACATAAACCTGGAGGCGTCACTGAGGATAATAGATATAAGATCTTGTGGGATTTTACAATTTAATGTGACTAATCAATTGATGCTCAAAGACCAGACATTGTTGTAGTGGGAACAAAGGTTATAGATTGTTGTAGAAGGAGAACAAAGCTTATAGATATTGCTATACCTGGAGACGCACGTGTGGGTGACAAAAAGTTGGAAAAGGTGGAAAAAGTACAAGTTACTACAAGACGAAATTGCAAGAACGTGCATTTTGAAGAGACTAACTAACATTTTGAAAAGACTACTAATCCCAGTAGTTGTAGGAGTCTCGGAGCACTAACCACTAAGCTCAATAAATATGTCAAAGAGACTGGAATTGACATGGCTATCCAGTCTTAGCCAAGAAGTAATATGTCCACAGAAATGACGGAGTTGAGACTGACATACACTGGAAGTTTTTCAAGCACTATGTAAAGAGATGTTATAAATGTAAAATAGAAAAGGTCATACAAGCAGTAAAATTAATACCAAAACAAGCCACAGCACATGCCGACGGCTTACAAAGCTTGGCAGTATAATGAAAGCGTGCAACAGAAATAAAACTACGGAAATACTTGTCTTTTACCCTTTACTTGTTTTAGTCATTGAACTGCAAGCATGCTGGAGCACCACCTTGTAGGGTTTAGATGTGCAAATAGACCCTAGTAGATACTTTGTTTTCAAGTCTGGAACTTATCCTATTTTCTCTTTTCTCAAACCGCTAAGTAACAAAGGCGTAAGGAAACCAACATCAGCTGCTAAGCAGTGGGGAGGAGGGACAAACAGAAACACAAAGACTCACATACATGCATGTATACATACATACATACATACATACATACATACATACATACATACATACATACGTACGTATCACACGGCATGCATGCATGCATTCATACGTGCATATCTACATACATTCGGTTTTTTCTACCCAAAGTGTTTCTTAAGCCAATATTTAGACGCTATTATTTATAACTGTATCTACTTCGACTTTAACCGTTGAAAACGAATTATTTCACGTTCTCTCGAAATTTCTAAATTGTTACGACGTCAAGGACATGCAATTCTCGCTGGTAAGAACAAAGTTTCGAAAATGAATATAGAAACTCTAAATATTACTTTGGTTCAATGGCAGAGCGTCTATCATGTTTACAACACGTGTAGGTTCAAGACTGAAGAGTAGACTTCGTCCTTTCAAATGGTATTTTTAACCATAATGCTACTATTATTTACAGTTTCAGCTACTTCGGGTTCAACCGTTAAAAACGAACACACACATACACACATATTTGATAAACGTATTTCTTATTTTTGTACAAATCTTTGTTGACCGAATCCTGAATGTAAAGCATGATGTTTCAGAGAGTCTCTTGAAATAAACTATTTACAAACCAACCTTCTTTCTCTTTCCAGGAAGAATAAGGAATACCATTGCAAATCAGAACACTGTTCTCAAAGTTACAAACGATATTTCCAAGAATTTGGAGGAAAATTAGAAAATGGAGCAAAACAAGAGTGACAACATTTGTGCTAGTATTTTAGAAGAACTAAATACTAAAATGGTGGAGGTTTATTTTCCAGTCATAATGTATCTCGGAATTTCAACGGCACTTGGAGCAATTGGAAATTGCTTTGTATCATACATATATTATTATAAATTTGATGAGACAGCCACGCATATGTTCATTGTAGCACTCTCTGTGTGTGATTTTCTAACTTCCATAATAGGTATACCTATGGACATTGTGGTCCTACATTATTCCTACACTTTCGACAGTGATATTACATGCCGTGTGATACGTTATGTGGTAGCTATAGCAGTAATCAATTCAGCTTTGATTGTGTTTGTTATAGCAATTGATAGATACATTCTTATATGCCGACCTCTTAAGCAAAATATTTCCGTTAAAAATTCAAAACAAATTCTAGCATTTTTTACAATCTTCACGGTTGTTGTTTCTATACCAGCAATTTTTGTACACGGCAAACAAAACAAAATGGTGAAACGATGTGGAAATATAGGAAAGGAGTGTACACTTTTCCCCTATATAAATGGCACAATGCATCCTTTAGCCTATTATTCTTTCGTGTTGACCGTTTCCTGTTGTATGTTAATAATTCTTTTGATTATATACTCATTAATTGGCATGCGCATTTGGAAAATTTACAAAGCGAAGAAAAATAAAGCAAATCAGTTTCGCGAAGCCTTCACAACTCGTACCATTTCCAAACCTGAAGGTCAGTTTACAGATAGTAGTTCTTCAGAGAAGCGATCTACCTCTTTTGTGCGTCTTAGAAAACAATCAATGCCACCAGCTCGGTCTAATTTAATATTCTTCATCATCACTTTGGTGTGGATTATCGCTTATATACCACATTTCGTCGGAGTATTGTGGAAGTTGCTCGTTAAAGATTTTGAAGTCGTTGCAAGTGATAAAGAACTAGTGATTAACAAATTATTAACCTATTCTCTTTATCTCAGCTCTTCTCTAAACCCGTATATTTACGGACTTTTCAATCGACGGTTTCGTAATGAATTGCTGGCTTTATTTCGCAATCTTTTCAAACCATGTAAAAAGTAAAATATCGAAACTCATTGAAGCCATCATTTTATAATCATTCACAAGTTCTTTTTAGCTTAAAATATGCAGAAACTAGTATACACGCTTTGCCATACAAAACTATTTTTTTCAATATTTGAATGTTATATGAAAACAAATATAAATCGTTCAGAATACGTAACTACACGGTTCTAATCAAGTGAGGAAACAAACAGAAATAAAAAAACAACACTCAACACAAAGAGTAGGAGTTAATATACTATTATATAAAACAGTTTGTTTCGGCTCAATGCGACTTACAGTTTCGCAGGCTTCTAACAGTAACCCGGCTCATTCAGGATTAGATTACCGAATGGAGAAACACAGGAAATCCAAAATGGCTACAAGAAATCTGGTTGCTGTTGGTCAGAGCGGATCATACGGTGTTTATAGAGGTGAGATTGGCAATTTCACTAACATCAGATGCGTTACAAAGGAGAGTGGATGGACAAGGAGCTAATGACGTTTTGATGCCTGCGAAAATGACAGAAGCAATACCGGTGAGAGAGAGAGAGAGAGAGTGTGTGTGTGTGTGTGTGTGTGTGTGTGTGCGCGTGCGTGTGTGTGTGTATGAGTGTGTGTGCGTGTGTGTGTGCGTGTGTGTGTGCGTGTGTGTGTGCGTGTGTGTGTGCGTGCGATTACGTGTGCGTTAGTGCCTGCTATAGACGCGTGCCCGTCGTATATATATATATATATATATATATATATATATATATATATATTTGACCGTTGACTGGACACTATTCAATTTTTTTTCTCCGTCTTTTTCTCCTTGTCTCCGTATTCTTTCTGTTGAAGAGCGTAGCTCGAAACGTCAAAGACTTTCCGTATTCCCGAGCGTCATACTAATACATCCTTTTGTTAGTTACACCACCTGTCCTCGTCTGTTGTTTTTTCGTATATTCTCCCATATATATATATATATATATATATGTATGTATATACATAGATATATATATATATATATATATATATATATATATATATATATATATATATATATTCACTGCCTTGGTTTTGTTATCAACTTTGACCCTCCGCAAATCCCAAATTTTATTTAATTTGCTTTGTGGGAGCAACTGTTTTGACGAAGGCACATCTTGTTGTAAACGCTCGAAATGTCGAGTAGATAAAACAGCCGACAACTGATGAAGGGTCGTACTTTATGTTGCTTATCATGTTTTCCATTTGTTCCTTTCGTTGTTCGCCAAAAAAGCTTGTATTCCATGTTTTCGTACTTCGTATTTCATGTTGTTTTCGTATTTTATGTTGTTTACGTTTTATGATGTCCTGTACCCATATATGCATGTGTATTTACATATATATGTATGTATATATAAGTATACATGCATATATATAGATATAGATATATATATATATATATATATATAGATATGTATACATTCATATATATATATATATATATATATATATATATATATATATATATAGGCCCAGGAAGACCTGGGCTGAGGTGGTGAGGCAAGACCTTCGTACATTGGGCCTCACCGAGGCGATGACTACGGACCGAGACCTTTGGAAATGGGCTGTGCGTGAGAAGACCCGGCAAGCCAAGTAAGATCGTTGCCAGTGCCCCTGGACTGGTTCTTGTGCGGGTGGCACATGAGATGCACCATTTTGAGCGTGGCCGTTGCCAGTACCGCCTGACTGGCTCCTGTAGGATTTTCGAGCGAGATCGTTGCCAGTGCCCCTGGACTGGCTTGTGCGGGTGGCACATAAAAGACACCATTTCGAGCGTGGCCGTTTTCGTGCGGGTGACACGTAAAAGCACCCACTACACTCTCTGAGTGGTTGGCGTTAGGAAGGGCATCCAGCTGTAGAAACTCTGCCAAATCAGACTGGAGCCTGGTGTTGCCATCCGGTTTCACCAGTCCTCAGTCAAATCGTCCAACCCATGCTAGCATGGAAAGCGGACGTTAAACGATGATGATGATGATGATGATGATATATATGATTGACCGTTGACTGAACACTATTCAATTTTTTTTCTCCGTGTTTTTCTCCTTGTCTCCGTATTCTTTCTGTTGAAGAGCGTAGCTCGAAACGTCAAAGACTTTCCGTATTCCCGAGCGTCATACTAATACATCCTTTTGTTATTTACACCACCTGTCCTCGTCTGTTGTTGTTTTTTCGTACATTCTCTCCCATATATATATATATATATATATATATATATATATATATATATATATATATTTCTTTATTGCCCACAAGGGGCTAAACATAGAGGGGACATACAAGGACAGACAAAGGGATTAAGTCGATTACATCGACCCTAGTGCGTAACTGGTACTTTATTTATCGACCCCGAAAGGATGAAATATATATATATCTATATTATTTATATTATATTATATTGCATTATATATATATATATTAGTTTTCGTTGGTTATGGCTGGTCAGAATAATTACCATCGGTTTAATGCCTATTCTTGCACATAACCCCTTTACAAGTAAAGAGGCCTCCGTTGGATTTGAAAACCTTCTGGCATATACTGCATTCAAAGGTGTGCACAGACATATAGTCAGAATAGGTGGTGGAGGTTCGTTTTTCAGGCGTTCACAGATGAGATTTGAGGCCAGCCAAAGACAGGTATGGTCTGTCACAGACTGTGCACACAAAAAGGTCATTGCCATTCACCTTCTCGATTGTTACAGTCTTCCTTAGACCTCTTTTGAGTCTTACTTGCGTTATCCTGGCCACTTCAAATGCTTTTACTTCACTCCACGCCTTCGTTCACCATCCAACTCGATCCGAAGCAAGGGTTTCTATATCTTCTAGAACCATTCCAAGTGACTTCATAGTAGTCCTCATGCCGTCCTTAAACCTTTTTTTTTTTTAGGTTTACGCCGACAGACAGACAGACAGACAGACAGACAGACAGATAGATAGATAGATATGTGCGTATGTATGCATGCATGCAATGCATTGCGTACAAACAATGCAGTGCATAAATACATAAATACATGCATCCATCCATCCATCCATACATACATACATACATCCATACATCCATACATACATACATACATACATGCATACATACATGCATACATATTTCCACTAATAGAACTACAAACTTCCTGATGCTAATTAGATGCTTCACACGAAATTGTTTTCGTTGTCACTGTCAGTTTATATGAAGATACCGTTAGAAGTAGTTTATACGTTCATAATTGCAACAATGTATTGTTTTATTAATTATTGGTGCGGGTGTGTGTACGGTTAAATTACTCAAGTTTTAATCATGATATTTTGTTAATGCATCGCGTTGTTTTACGCCAGGATATATTATGTCAAACTCATGTTCGAGTGTGTTAGTGTGTTTTGCTTGGCGCGTATGATCATGTGAGATATTTGGTAAGATCGGTGGCGATGCGTCCATTTATATACTATTAATGTTTTTCGTATAACTATTAACATTATTTCTTTTCAAGTTATATATATACATGCATAGATAGATAGATAGATAGATAGATAGATAGATAGATAGATAGATAGATAGATAGATAGATAGATAGATAGATAGATAGATAGATAGACACGCACACACACACACACATAGATAGACACACACACACACACACACACACACACAGATAGATAGATAGATAGATAGATAGATAGATAGATAGATAGATAGATAGATAGATAGATAGATAGATAGATAGATAGATAGATGGGTACACGGGGGATGCCGAAAAGTTCCTGGTTTTAGGTAAAAGAATAAATAAGCGTATCATTTAATTATGAATTTTATTCACCATATTCCCCTCTCAGATTCAAACGCTTATTGCAGCAGTCCTTCAGGTTTTCTAAGTCCTGCAAAAGAACTCGGGCGGTTGGGCTTCCAACCAGGCCTTTTGCGATAGCCTTAAAGCCAGGAACTTTTCAGCAACTCTTCGTGTGTGTGTGTGTGTGTGTGTGTGTGTGTGTGTGTGTGTGTGTGTGTGTGTGTGTGCATATACGTGCACATATTACATATACATCTATATATATACATGTATATGTAATATGTACACATATATACATGCATACATATATTTATACATCCATACATACATATATATATAATAAGTGCGCCCTTTTAAAGCCTAGCCAGGCTCATGGGTAGCCAATCTTACACAAAACAAGCCGATAGGAAGCTGTCCTTGAGAGGTTGAGAAAACATAGTAGATGCCAAAATCACCTTCGTTATTGTGTGCCGACTCACCGTCAAGCATTGATCCAGTTGTCATCTAATCCGGGTTTGGTATGCCGAGGCTGATGTTGCACAGACTCGCGCTGACGGCGCGCCACCTGAAGAGATTCCTAGACAGTGTGCGGGTGTAGAAATCTGTTCACGAAACAAGTGTCATCGCAGCATGTCTCTTTGGCAGCATAACAGCCTTGGGTGAAGCATAGACCAAAACTAACGCTTTTGGAGGTTTTTGTGTTTTTTTCTCAAGTTTATCGACAATGCAAAACCAGAAAAATAAGATATAACTACTTGCTCAAGATACCTTATAAGGATTTTCTTTTTATTCGTACACACACACACATATACACACATCAGATATTATACAGCAATGTCAGGAGTTGCTGGTTTATAGTATTATTAAACCGTAGGATTTATAGGAACAATATTATAACAGATGGGAGTCACAACGCAAATGTTCTTGGCGCAACACCTAGCAGAATTTTCTACAAATTTTGCTATCACTATTTTCACTTTTCCAAAATTGTTTCCAGTCTGATTTTAAAAATCAGTCCCAGATTTTCAAACACTGTTGTAATGATTATTTTGACGAAGTAATTAAAGATTTGGTATAAATATAATAATTATTATGACATCAGAATGATTGCAATACGTCATTATTCAAACCTCATTTTAAAACTTTAAAACATTTCCAGTTTCTGGCAAAACTTACCAGGAATTCGAAAGTTTTTTTTCTTCTTTTTTTCACAAAAATAGAAATCCGAACTTCTTCAGCACTGTAGCTAAAATCTTATGGGGTCTATCACTCACTTATCCAGAAGATGTTACTCTCCTCAATGTTGGTATCTTTTTCTTGTATTTTAATATATAGTCCTTTTGTTTTCTTTTCAGATTTCTGTTAAGATAAATCTATCCTGATGTCATAAGATTTCAGTAATATACTTATATTCTATATTTTGAGGGCACAGTTTGCAGTGTTGTTTATATATTACTACATATAGAGAGAGAGGAGTCGATTTTAACACAATCGGTAAACTTTATACAAATGTTTAAACTATTTGTAGATGCGAGAAAGTTTTCAACCACAATGCGTTTTGATTAATAAACTGAAAAATTTATTATGTACTGAGAAACAACTATATCATAAATCAGTAGAAATGCCACAAAATATATTAATCTGATGGGATCTATCACTCACTAATCCAGAAGATGTTACTATCTTCGATGTTAGTATCTTTATCTGCTAGGAGTCGCGACATGAACATTTATGTTGTGACTCTTGTCTGTTATAGTATTGTTCCTATAAATGATCATTCAATAATACTATAAAGCAACAATTCTTAACACTCCTCTATAGTACTGTGTACATTTTGTTAAAAATGTAAAAGGTTTCAATTGCGGAAGTTGTTTTTTTTTATTATTATTCAGGTTATGTTATTCTTGACAATTAGAGTTGCCAAATATCAATTGATATTCCTAATCCAAATATATTTTGTGGTTTTTCAACTGATTTAGTAGGAGTTCCGATCTTTATGAAATAGGTTTTTCCTCACTATATAATACATTTTTCAGTTTATAAATCATAACGCATTATGGTTGAAAACTTTCTCGCACCTACAAATATTATACTAAAATATTTCAAGATCTTAGAGGAGAGAAACAAATTATAGTCACTCACTTGAAATTTTCTTCTCGTCCGTCAAGACTAAGTATGATTAATAAAAGTACATTTAACAGTTAATCCTTAATGACACAGGTCAATCTTATCGGTAGCTTGTATACGTTTTGTGTAAGATTAGACAAGTGAACAGAAAGCGAGGTTGGGGAATAGAGGAATGCATAAGCATAGGAATATCGGTGTGTGAAAGAAGGAAACTCTGTGTGTGCGTGTGTGTAATTTTAGTCTTGAGATAAAATCGAGCAGCTTTAAGTACAAGTCTGCAGCCAGCAAAACAGACCAGCTTATGTAAGCAATTGGTGGCACTCCGTCGCTTACGACGTCGAGGGTTCCAGTTGATCCGATCAACGGAACAGCCTGCTCGTGAAATTAACGTGCAAATGGCTGAGCACTCCACAGACACGTGTACCCTTAACGTAGTTCTCGGGGATATTCAGCGTGACACAGTGTGACAAGGCTGACCCTTTGAATTACAGGCACAACAGAAACAGGAAGTAAGAGTGAGAGAAAGTTGTGGTGGAAGAGTACAGCAGGGTTCGCCACCATCCCCTGCCGGAGCTTCGTGGAGCTTTAAGGTGTTTTCGCTCAATAAACACTCACAACGCCCGGTCTGGGAATCGAAACCGCGATCCTATGACCGCGAGTCCACTACCCTAACCACTGGGCCATTGTGCCTCCACTATGTAAGCAATAATCTACAAAATAATTGCAATCCTCTCGGCGATGGATTATGATTCTCATACTATTATGATTCTCATACTATTATGATTAGAATATAGAGTCTACATGCCAGCTAGGTTCGAACGCAGCATTTGTTTCCATCACAGTAGTTTTTTTTTTCTTTGTTTGTTTGTTTGTTTTTAAGGAGCGTTGATTAAAATGGATATCTTCCAGTTGATCATAGTGAAGGATTTCCTCCTGTTTCCGGATGTATTCTACATATACATCCCATACTTAATTTATCGACCCCGAATGGATGAAAGGTGAAGTCGACCTCGGCGTAATTTGAACTCAGAACGCAGCGACGGGCGAAATACCGCTAAGCATTTCGTCCAGGGTGCTAACGATTCTGCCAGCTTGCAATCTTAATAATGATAATAGGCAGTGGCTCTCATGGCTTCTGATCTTAACTGATTGGAAGTGTTATTGTGTACATTGTTTGTCTTGGTATAGAAAGATGGGCTACAGCAAATATTCTGCTCAATACCACAGATTTGCTTGTCAGTTGTTTGACCTTAACCAGTTGAGCATGTCAGAAGTAGTGGGAGAGCATCATAGCCATGTGTTGAGAGGAATTCTTTGGAGTTTGAATAATTCACCTTTGGAAACATGGGGGTTTTGCTCAACATCTTTAAACAAACCTTATTCGGGGACCTTTTGAGCGGGATAGGCTACTCCACCTGAAGAAAATTCTAACTGGGCCCCACCTGCAAGGTCATGCGCTATTTATCTTGATATGAGATCACCATGTCGCGTACATATGGTTGTGATGCATGTGCCTGGTGTACCCTTATCAGACGGGTAGTCATGATGGGTATACTGGGCTTCGTATATTTTACCCCAGTGTCACTTTGATGGCATGCACTGCTCTCTCACTCAATAATAATAATAATCCTTTCTACAATAGGGAAAAGGCCTGAAATTTGAGGGGAGGGGGATAGTCGATTACATTGACCTTAGTGCTTGACTGGTACGTATTTTATTGACCCCGAAAGGATGAATGTTAAAGTCGACCTCAGCGGGATTTGAAATCAGACTGTCAAGGCGGACGAAATGCCGCCAAGTATTTTGTCCGGTGTGCTAACGATTCCCCTCAGCTCGCCAGCTAGGATCCCAATGATCACCTGTTTATCGGTGAAACAGTTTTGAGGCATTGTAAAGAAACATTACACTAACATGTCTATAGTCTGGATGAATTTTAGGAATGCATACGATACGGTACCTCATGCTTGGATTGTTGACTGTCTGCAGATGCTTGGTATTGTTGGACCAGACACCGAACAGTTTAACCAGTTCGTCGGTCTGACGCCTCACGATGCCTTCCATTCGCATGGATTTGTCTTTCCAGAGACCCAGCCACAATATACAATAATTTTCTTCTGAATAGTATCCCAGAGTGGAAGACCATGTTGTACTCAAGCAATGTATTTCTTGGAGATGGAAATTAAAGGGTTATCTTCCAATATAATTGTTTTTAGCCATTAGCATTTGTCATAGCATTTATACCTATAATACTGACACTCAGGAAAGTTAAAATGGGTTACCAATATGGAAAGACAGGACTATTCACAAGCCGTCTTCTGTTTATGGATGACCTAAAGCGCTTTGAGAATTTTGTAAACCAGATTGATTATTTGATTGAAACAGTCCAGAAA
Source organism: Octopus bimaculoides (assembly GCF_046866305.1). Taxonomy (NCBI): domain Eukaryota; kingdom Metazoa; phylum Mollusca; class Cephalopoda; order Octopoda; family Octopodidae; genus Octopus; species Octopus bimaculoides. Next base: position 12,634,639 of record NC_142945.1, on the reverse strand, counting down.
TGCAGCAGCGACATCGGTACGGAATATTGGGCTCAGTAAGAAAAGGTGGAAGAAAACAGCTTGTAGTGGATTGCGGCAGCCATCGGGAGAAATCATAGGGAAACCAGAAGATAGTGAATATATGTATTTGTGGATTTTAGTACTGGATGATATTCTACATGCAAAAATGAAAGAAAAGTTTAGGAGTAAATTTAATTTAAAATCCAACCTGAATGCGAGAAATCTAGTTACCTCAATCAACATATCTGGTCAGTCGCAGTGGTTCGATATAGTGCGTTCACTCTCAGATGGACTGAAGAAGAAATGTCAAAGCTGGATAGAAAGAAGAGAAAGTACGGAGCTTTACACCCTAAAGCAAATATAAATAGATTGTACAAGAAAAGAAAAGATCTGGAAATGAGAATATATATATTCTATTTTCTATTTGAAAATTTGGTTATGAAACACGTGTAGTCGTTTTATTATTATTATTTTATGATTTTTACTTTGTATTTTATTATACTTCTTTATAGTGTATTTACTTATTAATTTTCTCTATATGTGACTGTGGATTTTCATGGATGAGTTCATGAACTTTGGTTCTTGTCTCTAAATTATATATTTATATATATATATGTGTGTGTGTGTGTGTGTGTGTGTGTGTGTGTGTGTGTGTGTGTGTGTGTATGTGTGTGTGTGTGTGTGTGTGTGTGTGTGTGTGTGTGTGTACACATACACACACATACATATATATGTATACACTCCTATATGGTTTATTAACTCTCTCCTGTCAATGATGTCAAATATACAGTAGTATATTTATACTACAGTATTAATAAACGCAAATAATGCTCATATATTGCTTCTCGCCAATTCGATTGATGTTTGCTATCTAACAGTCCTCAAATGAATATACCTATATGGCTTACGTAACGTCTCTTGTTCATCGTTGATTATTGTCCGACCTATAAAAGATCCAAGTGTGTGTGTGTGTGTGTGTGTGTGTGTGTGTGTGTGTGTGTATGCACATTTTTTGGTTTATATACTATATCCTGTTAATTCTTTACAAATGTAGTAGTCGTTGGGAAAGCAGCTACTGATGCTACTGCTACTAGGTTCGGCTGCCACTTCAGCTCCATAAACGACTCGCTTGGTTTCGCAATGGTCTCCCACTCGGCTTCTGTTGTAGTCCCTGCATGAACCTCCCACGTCCGCCCGTAGCCTAAGGGTATTAACTAGAATGGTACATAGGTACGGACGCATTTTCAATAGACACAACGCAAAAACGTGCGTAGATAGGATATTCCTTAGGCTACTAGATAAACACTTCACACGTTCACAAATCGGTACGGACGTATTTTCAACAGACACAAAATGGCTGCGTGGTAAGATGCTTGCTTCCCAACCACATGGTTCCGGGTTCAGTCCCACTGCGTGGAAACTTGGACAAGTGTCCTCTACTGCAGCCTCGAGCCGACCAAAACCTTGTGAGTGGATTTGGTAGGCAGAAACTGAAAGAAGCCCGATGTATATCTGTGCGTGTGTATGTGTGCATGTGTGTGTGTGTGTGTGTGTGTGCGCGCGCGCGCACGCCTATGTGTGCGTGTGCCTTTGTGTCCATGTTTGTCCCCCCCACCACCACTCCACAACACTGCTTGACAACTGGTATTGGTGTATTTACGTTCCCGTAAGTTAGCGGTTCGGCAAAAGAATCGATAAAATAAGTGCCAGGCTTAAAAAATAAGTACGGGGGTAGATTTATCTGACGAAAATTGTTCAAAGCGGTGCCTCAGCATGGCTGTAGTTTAATGTCTGAAACAAGTAAAAGAATAAAAGATAAAAGATTAAAATGGCATGAATAATTACCAGATTTCTTTTTATAAAGATAATTGTTGCTTTCATTCGAATCCATGTTGCCTTATTCAGTCAGAGTGACTCACAATATTTCAAACAGTTAAGGCGGCGAGTTGGCAGAATCGGTAGAACGCCGGGCAAAATGCTAAGCGATGTTTCGTCCGCCATTACGTTCTGAGTTCAAATTCCACCGAGGCCGACTTTACCGTTCATCCTTTCGGACTCGATGAAATAAGTACCAGCTGAGCACTGGGGTAGATGTAATCGACATATCCCGCCTCCCCGAAATTTCTGGCCTTGTGCCAAAATTCGAAACCAATATTTTAAACAGTTTTGTCGGTGATCTGGCAGAACCGTTAGCTCGCCGGTTAAAATGCTTAGCAGCATTTCGTCCGTCTTTACATTCTCAGTTCAAATTCCACCGAAGTCGACTTTGCCTTTCTTCCCTTCGACGGGGTCAATTAAATATGTACCAGTTGAACACTGGGTAAGACGTAACAGACTTACCCCCTCCTCCCTCAATTACTGTTCTTATGCCAAAGTTTGAAATCAATATTCCAACCTGTTCCTTGGACTAAAATAATTGTTCCCCACTGTTTTCTCTATTTCCAGGAACTATACCAAATATCTCTGCAAAATAGAACGCTGTCTTGAAAGTTTCAAAGCATATTCTCGATAGGCGACAAAAAAAGAAGAAAATGAGCCAAAATAATAGCACCAATGTTTGTGTTGACATTAGAGAAGAACTAGAGGCTGAAATGGTGGATGTCTATTTTCCTGTAATAGTATATCTCTCACTTTTTATGATGTTTGGAATAATTGGAAATGTCTTCACTTTTTATATCTACTGTTACAAATTCGAAATTTCGACTACACAGATGTTTGTTGTCGCACTTTCCGTGTGCGATCTTCTAACTTGTGCAATATGCATACCCTTCGACATAGTACTCTTGCATCATTCCTTCACGTTCAGCAGTGATATTGTATGCCGTTTAATGGTATTTTTTGTTGCTATAGTAGTAATCAGTTCAGGTTTTATTGTATTCATGATAGCAATCGATAGATATAGACTTGTATGTCGACCTCTTGAAGAACAAATTTCATTCGAAAATTCAAAGAAAATTCTACTATCTTTAATACTTTTATCTACTTTTCTTAGTTCTCCAATGCTTTTGCTACACAGCCAAGGAAACAGGTTAGTCAGGCAATGTGGAAATATCGGAGAAATATGTTCACTTACTAAAAGTTGGCAAAGAACAGTCTTTCCTTTCGTCTACTATATTATCGGGGTGACTTCTTGGCTTTTAATCTTTATTGTTCTTATGATATTATACTCATTAATTGCAATACGTATTGCGGAAATTGACAAAGTAAAAAAATATAGACTATCGCAAGTTCTTAAATTTTCATCGATCGCTTCCCAATTTGACGAGGGGGAAGACGAGGAAACTCCTCCAAGCATACCAAAGCTTCGCTGTGTTAGAAGACATTCATTGCACCCAACTCAGACCAATTTCATTTTCTTCGTCATCACGTTGCTCTGGGTTACCAGTTATGTACCACATTTCATTTCAATATTCTGGAAATTGTCCGTTGAAAATTTCTATGACACTGTAACTCAAAGTGACCAACAACTTAGCGCTTTTTTATTGCTTTCTTATTACCCCAACTGTGCGATTAACCCATATGTTTATGGACTTTGCAACCGACAGTTTCGTGTCGAATTAAGAGACTTATTCCATAACATTCGCGCATTAGGTAGGAAATAAAATATTGAATCTCCTTAAATTCATTACTTTATAATTGTTCACTAGCGATACATATTACCTTAAATGAAGCAAAGTTCTTCTCAATTTAAATCATTTTAACAAGTATTTAATCTTTTCATATGAGACACCGATATGCATGCATCCTTCAAATGATACAATTTCTGATTTTAAAAAACTAAACGATATCATATTGATGCAAAGTTTTAAATATATATTCTGAATATTAACCTTCATGGATGTAATCAAAGTGTAATAGACGATTATGGAATATCTACATAGTATTTCGCATCAAAAGCATAACTTTGTTGTACCCATGACAGCAATTACAACAACGATGAAGTCAGTCGATTGAGAGCGCGCTTATTACAACTAACCTTCTCGCCGTCATAAAAAAATGTCTCCTGGATTTGGTAAGGGGAAAGAGAGGAAAAAAAACCCTCGGCTCATCACGTCTAGCTACTGTAGAAAGCAAGCCAACAAGATAACAGGACGTTGATACGAAAATACACCACAGTATGGACTTCCATAATGGACTGTATCTGCGTAAAACAAGTCGCCGGATTAGTGTCTACAACAAAGGAGGTATATTAGCTGGCAAAAGACAGAAGAGTTCTGGCAAAAGACAGAAGAGTTCTGGCTGGAACATCTTTACTCATAGACGTGCAAAGTTATGGATTACATACTGCTAGCTAAACAACTGTGTTGACGCGATAAAGCCATCGTCAAATCATAGTAATAAACACGAATATAATGATTACAATGAAAAAAATGTTTATTTTTGCAAAATGTTATTCTTTATTGATTTCAGTAAATGTCTGTTACCATGCTGAAGCACTATCTTCAGGGATTTCGATCAAATATATGTTTTGCCATCCCTTTTCTTTGTATTTATATCATGTAGGAAGATATTTTAATACGCACATATTCATACTACATACATATACACACACACAGAATACCCCTAAATTCTGTGCATCTCTACCCTCCTCCCTTTGTTTTTTATCCTTAGCTAGCGAATCCTCAACCCCGACCCTATGCCAAATTTATTTATGCATTTATATTTCTTCACTTCTACTTCTTACTTTCTTTATTCTTTACCCTTTATATTCAAAATTCTTCAGTCTTCTCCCAGCTACCCGATTCTCTAAGCCTCGTATAATAAAATATCACCTACACCCCACCTCTAGCCTACCAAAGAACCGGTTTAGCAGACTCCTATCTCACCCGGAACAGTGACCTTAAATATCATATTACACCCTTTCGCAAACTACATTCTTAACCTAACCCCACCTCCTAATACCCACAACGCCCCACTTTGCTGGTCATTCTCCCATTTCATAGTTAGCCTCAACAGATTTCAGCCGCGTCCCTGCTGTATTCTTCGGATATTCTTTTTTTTTTTTAATTACGTTTCATCTGATGATTATGGATTTTTTGTAATGGAGTAATATTCTCATTCTTCAATTAAAAAATGCGTAAGAAACACACGTATAAACACACGCCAGAAAAGGTCACAGAAAACGAGAAAGCAACCATACTCTGGGATATGCCAATACACACAGATAGAGAAATTAAGGCAAATAGACCAGATATAGTTGTCAAAGATCATGAAGGAAAAAAATGCTTTCTAATTGATGTATCAATACCAGCAGATGACAACGTTTCTCTAAAAGAAATGGAAAAACTTTCAAAATACAAAGACCTGGAAATAGAGATAACTCGAATGTGGAATCTAAAAACAGAAACAATTCCTATCATAGTAGGTGCCTTAGGTATAATAAAAAAATATTCAGACAAATACATAACAAAAACACCAGGACTTACAAATATATATAACATACAGAAAATTGCACTACTGGGTACTGCACACATTCTACGCAAAACACTTTCAATACAGTAAACATAAGAGCACCACATCAAACCATAGCACATACCCAAGGCGCACAGAGCTGCGCTCGGTAGTGAAGTGAAAGCACGTTATAAAAATAAAACTACTGAACAATAATAATAATAATAATAATAATAGACGAAAATACAAAATTCACCACTTGTATGAAGGGCAATAAATTATATCACATATGTTGAAGGAAATTATGTAAGAGCATCTGGGTAAACAACATTCTTTGTTTTCTGGTTTGGAGCATAGACAAATAAGTGTTGAAAGCCTTGGAGCAAACAACATAAAGATGATCATGAGAAAAGCAAGTTCTTGGCTTTGGGTAAAAGAAAATACAGGAGGTTCAGTTCATTTTATTCAACATACTCCCCTCTCAGATTCACACATTTTTTGCAGCAGTCATTCAGTTTTCCTAAGCCCTGTAAAAGAACTCGGAAAGCTAGGCCTCCAGCCAGGCCTTTCGCAACACCCTTAAAGCCAGGAACTTTTCAGCACCCCTTCGTACATAGTCGTATGTCACCATCAAGTGCATGCATGTGCTCATACATATTTGCACAGAACTATGTTGGACTCGCATCGCCGCGATGAATGAGAATTCAGCAAGAAACGTCTAAAAGAAAACAATTGCCACCGGATTTATAATGAAAGTGTGATATTGTTATGCTGGTGAACTGATTTGCTGAACAACCCACACCATGAATATTATTACAGTAAGCATGGTTTGTGCAGAGCCAGTCCCATTCTCTCGTTCTTCAAACTGGTATTGGTCTAATGCAATGGTTCTCATAAAATTTTTATGAGGGTCCACATAAAATTTTTAGTGGTTCATAAAGTTTGGGGATCCACAATCGTATTTTGGACTCCCGAAAAAAATTTGCTTTAGACGTATGTATTGGTATGTATTGCAAGAAACAGCTAAATTTCTTTCTTCAACATTTTACATAGTTTACCATACACAAGTTAATGTGTGAAAAACAAAATAGGGATTTTGAAAGAAGTTTTTATAAAACTAAGCTTTTAAACATCAAATGGCTACGGGAGTCCGCTAGAATAAAATGAAAATCAAAGGGGTCCATATGCGAAAATGGTTGAGAACCCTTGGTCTAATGCAACGAGTGCCATGAACTCATTTGTTACCCGGATGCAGGGTTTGTGTAGAGCTACCTTCTCTTAGTCCAGTGCTCTGCAAATATTTTTCCCTTGCTGTACACATTCTTTGCAGAATTCGGCGCCAAACTGGAACTAAAAATATAACTTACAGTATTGGGGAAAAAATTATTTTCAGGTTACACTGAGACACACCTAGCATCGTCCCGTGACGTACCAGTGGGCCGCGGCATACCGGTTCCGGACCACTGTGTTAGACGAGCAGCTATAGAGCTGAAGGACCCTGTATCTGTTGCGTTGTCTGTGAGTGAGTGACCTTACTCCGGAAGCAATTCAGTGACATGCTCATTAAGCTTTAGTTGGGAACCTGGCAAGGTGCTACGTCTTCACGTCAGAATAGACCTGGGAACAATAGTGATTAAGACGTTCCAAACTCTTCAAAACCATGGAACTTCCGACCCAAGACCCCACAACCGGATGCAGCTTTAAAGTCATACCCAGGACATACACACACACACACACACACACACACACACACACACACGCGCACGCACACACACACACACACACACACGCACGCACGCACACACACACACACTCATACATACACACACACACATACACGCATACTCAGACATACGTACTTATACATATATACGTAGACATTTAAACACACACACATACTCAGACATACGTACTTATACATATACACGTATACATGTGTGTGTGTGTGTGTGTGTGTGTGTGTGTGTGTGTGTGTGTGTGTGTGTGTGTGTGTGTGTGTGTGTCTGTGTGTCTGTATGTGTGTGTAGAAATTAAATAATGAGGGTAGGAATTGACATTAATCAATTAACATCAATTTAAGCCAATCTTCGGATTTTTTAAATATGCTAGGCCACTGGTTTAAATTGAGGTTAATTGATTGATATCATTTTCTACTCTCATTGTTTAATTTCTAAATAACAATGTTCTCTAACCGGTAAATTAGCTACGGTAATTTATTAACTGCAGAGTTATTTCCGGCCTCAACGCGCCAAAATGAAGACATTTGAAAGATCCCCTCAGATATAATTTGCAGAACTTTATACACATTCTCTTTCGGGTGAACGTTCTGTGTCTAGTTCTGGAAATTATGCTTTGTAAGCGACAGGCTACGCTGATGAGTATGCAGATATTTACATTCGTAAATATTAACAACGAAATCATGGTACGTAGGTAATCGCTTTATTTTGAATATTTTCATTATTTTGAATATTTTCATAAATTAAACATCTTATTGATTCTGATAACATTTTTATAACAAATCGTACCATACCTATTGAGGAGACCAAACATCACCAATGTGTTGAAGTATTGAATCAAAGGGATCTAACTCTTTTAATCCAATCTCTTGCAGCCACATTAACTCAACTTTTTAGTGGGGAGATAACCCAAATTTTTTAATGGCAATTTGTTAATGGAGGTGAAATAACCAAAAAGTACCCGATCAAGAACCCCAGTTATGTTTCAAAAAATAGCTGAATGTGATCGTATGACTAAGGTGTAGAAGACTCGAAGGACGAAGGCCGGGGTCACCAGTGAGCAGTGGACTTGGAAGAAAATTTGTTTTTAGGGTGTGCAATCCCAAGTTCAAGACTTGTTACGAACGCAGTGGAGTTTTTTCAATCTTAATATAAAAACAAACACAGGTATAATAATAATAATAATAATAATAATAATAATAATAATAATAATAATAATAATAATAATAATAATAATAATAATAATAATAATAATAATGATGATGATGATGATAATAATGGTGATGGTTTCAAATTTTGGCACAGGGCCAGCAATTTCGGTAGATGAAAATAAATGGAAAATGTCAAAAAGTGCAAGCAGATTAACAATTTCATATTTGAAAAGCAGGATTTGTTTTAATTATTTTTGATTAATTTATTTAAACTTTTTTGTTCATCATCATTATCAGGTAAAAAATAAAATTGAATACATTTTCATTTAACAACTTTTATTAAATTCATTACATTTGGAAAAAAACTAAATGCAATATGATATACATTTACGTATTTCGGATTTGAATTAAACGAGTAACGTATAACATGTGTAAGAATGTGAAGTATATTTTGTATCTTAAAATGTTTAATTTCGGGGATATATACCAAATGAAGCAAACATAAGCAGTAAAAATACAAATTGCAAGTATTTCAAAATGTGGGACTATATGACATAAAATAGCAAAAATAAAAAGAAAGAAAATGGCGGTGCTTGTGTTTCAAAAGTACAACGAGAGGACTCAGGAGAAGGATAGAAAGACGGGGTAGAAGGGAACAGAGATAAAGAAAAAATAAAATAAAAAGTGAAAAAATAAACCGAGTGTCTGAAGGGAATGCTAGGTAGGAGCTGAAAAAACACGTCTTACCTAGGTACTGGTTAAGTAGAAAAGGAATGGGTGATAAACGGTTTGGATGGTCATATGGCACCAAAAAGTGAAGAGGGAGAGACCGACAGAGAAGAGTAGAGAAGAGTAGAGAAGATTGGAGAAGAGTAGAGAAGATTGGAGAAGATTGGAGAAGAGAAGAGAAGATTGGAGAAGTTTGGAGAAGATTGGAGAAGATTGGAGAAGAGAAGAGAAGATTGGAGAAGAGTAGAGAAGATTGGAGAAGATTGGAGAAGAGAAGAGAAGATTGGAGAAGAGAAGAGAAGATTGGAGAAGTTTGGAGAAGATTGGAGAAGATTGGAGAAGAGAAGAGAAGATTGGAGAAGAGAAGAGAAGAGTGGAGAAGATTGGAGAAGAGAAGATTGGAGAAGAGAAGATTGGAGAAGAGTAAGTAGGAAGAGTCCAGAGGAGTAAAGATAGATAGCAGGTAGCTGGTAGAGATGGACAGAGAAAGAAATGGAGGAAAGTAGTAAAGAGTCGCAGTGAAATGGAAAGTAGAAAGGTTGCAGATAGGTAAAGAGGGAGGCGAATAGAAATTGATAGAGAGGGTTTTACAAACAAGAAAGGAGAGAAGACAGGAGAGGAGAGAAGGCGGATGAGGAGAAGGATAGAGAAATGGGTAGAAAAGAGAGACAATAAGAAAGGAGAGAAGACAGGAGAGGAGAGAAGGCGGATGAGGAGAAGGATAGAGAAATGGGTAGAAAAGAGAGACAATGTCAATAATCATGTATATGCGTATGTATGTGTGTGTGTGTGTGTGTGTGTGTAATGTGAGTGTGTGTGTCTGTCTTCGTTTGTGTGTATATGAATGTCTATATATGTATGTCTATATATGTATGTCTATATATGTATGTCTATATATGCATGTGTGTGTGTGTGTGTGTGTGTGTGTGTGTGTGTGTGTGTGTGTGCGTTTGCACGAACATGAAACTACTTGTCTAAGTATTAATCTTCCGTTCCCCTTCGACTCACTTAATCCTCTAAGCAGTTATGACAGCGAAAGCAGATTAGGTCATTTTATCTAAACTGGAACGCATGATTTATGTAATTTTTCTTTTAGAATTATCCCGTAAATTGGCGTTGCAAATGGAAATGGTACGGAAACAAGTGTAACTTATAATTAAAGAAATGTTCAAGAATTTTCTGTCTTCTTCTTTTCATTGTGTGTATATATAACGCCGATGTGATATAATTTCTTGGGAGAGAAATACTTTTGCGACTGAAGATAGCTTTGTATTGTCAATTATACACTGATATAAAGCTTGAAACACGTGTACCGCAGAATCCTTTGTGTTTTTGTTGTTATTTTTTGCATTTACAATTTATATATATATATATATATATATATACTTTTAATTTTGATGTTGGTGCTGCTTTAGTTAAGTTATATATCTTTCTAGGGAATTCCCTTGGGAATTTTATGACCATCTTTGTTAGTAAATATTTCCAGCTTTTTTTTTTAATTCTCATCCTTTGTTCTTGTTTTGAGATTTTAAGGAGTGCGAGCACACTACCTGTGCTAGTGAGTGAACGTGCCCTGATGTCATGTGGACCAGACGCTCTACCCAAAATAGGCGCTGTGTCTTGTGGGTAAACTCGGGAGAGCAGGCGACAAACTGTAAAAACATAAGCAGAAGGCAGTGAGAAAACTTGTGAATCTTCAGACTTTAGTATGGAGGCCCATAGTCACCCATGCCTGTTTGCATGGCACATGGGAAGTTCGAATTTACATGGTGGTGGTGGTGGTGGTTGCGTTGCTCTAAGTAATCCCTAACTAAGCAGACCTATGCGGTGAATATGTTCCAGCAATGACTCTGATATCTTTTCCCATCCATATTGCTCCTTGTGTGGTAGACCCTAATCCATTGTCCGGTTTAACGTCAATGCCAGCTTTCATCGGAGTCTATTCTGTAGCAAGTATTCAAACCGGGACTCGTTACCTTGACACTTTGCTTACTACTGCAGCCACACGTGAATCGTGGGGTTTTCTCCTTTCCCTTACCAGTCCCGGTAACCCTGCAACAGTCATGGGGGCCACTCTTCGTTATCTGAATTAGCCATGAAATGAATCTAGGACTTCATTACCCAATGTATCTTTTACTCTCTAAATATGGTATGATATGATTTGGATAAAAGATTTGATGGCTATTTCTTGTGCGTCGATTCCTCTGACTCGCCACATCCTTGTTACCACTCTTCTAATGGAACCAACATTTTTTTTCCATTTAGTTCAATGTGCACTAGAGTTATTCCATAATCGTCAAATACACTATGATTAGATCTGGGTAGTTACATATTCTAAGCATTTTTATGATGTATGCCAATATGACATCATGCAACTTATGATGTATGTCAACATGATATCATGTAACTTTTCATGAGGAACTGTTTCATATAAATCACTCAAACGAAAACGTCTTAGCTGTTTAAATATTTTACAAAAGGATGACTTTGATTCGATTTGTTATTGATTGGAGAAGCGAAAGAATTTACTAAATAACTGTCTTAATTGAATACGAAATTGTTCACTGAAAAGTCCATAAATATATGGATTAATAGTACAGTTAATATAATAAGAAAATGTCAAAAAATGGTAAAGACTTTGGTCTTTATAGCTTGCAACGTTATCGAAATCTTCACTAAACAACCTCCAGAATGTTCCAACGAAATGTGGTAAATAACTGACAATCCAGATCACAGTGATGATGAACAAAATTAAATTGGTCCTAGTTGGCCGTAAAGCTCGCTTTCTCACAGCAGTAATAGCGTGTAAATTTACTTTGGAACGTCTACTATTATTCGACGTATTCTGGGAAGTAGTAAGAACTTGTGAATGTTCAAGTAATTGAATTGCTTTCGTTTTCTTTATTTTGTAAATTTCCCTAATACGCATTCCAATTAAACCGTATAGAGTCATGATCAAAATAAACAAACTAGAGCAAATGCCCGCCATTACCACATAATAGATTAAAGGATATGCATTGCCTTTTAAATAGGTAACAAAGGAACACACTTCTCCAATATTTCCACATTCTCTGACCATTCTGTTTTGTTTGCTGTACACAAAAGCTGCCGGTAAACTAAGAATGAAAGACGCGATTATTGATAATGTTATGAGTTTCTTTGAATCCTGAACAGTAAATTTTGGTTTAAGAGGTTGACATATAAGTCTATATCTATCGACTGCTATAATGGTTACAATCATACCTGAATTGATCACTACTAGAGCCACAATAGCACCAATGAAGCGGCACATAACATCGCTGCGGAAGGTGAACGAATAATGTAGCATAACAATTTCTATAGGAATACATACTACGCAAGCTAGAAAATCGCACACAGAAAGTGCTACAATGAACAGATGTGTGGCTGACTCAACAAATTTATAAAAATATATATATGCTACGAAGAAATTCCCAATTGTTCCAAGTGCCATAGCAATTCCAAGATATACTAGTACTGGAAAAAAAGCGTCCGTCATTCTAGAATTCATGTATTCTATAAGAATATAACATTCGGTTTTGTTGGGTGTGTTGGTCATCTCTTTTTGCTCCAGCTTCTTCAAATATCTTCTGAAACTTCCAATACAGTCTTTTAGTTGACATAAACGTCTATTATATTTTCTGAAAAATAGAAAAGATTGGTTTATAAGTGTTACTCAGAAAGATTAAGGTAAAATAGCTTGTACAAAGCAAGAAATATGTTTATCAATGAAACAAATTAGTTGCTCGTCATTGTTATTAATGAATATAGGTTTATATACATATACACCTGTATATGTATATAGGTGTATATATATATACGCCTAGTGGAGGCGCAACGGCCCAGTGGTTAGGGCAGCGAACTCGCGGTCATAGGATCGCGGTTTCGATTCCCAGAACAGGCGTTGTGAGTGTTTATTGAGCGAAAACACCTAAAGCTCCACGAGGCTCCGGCAGGGGATGATGGCGAACCCTGCTGTACTCTTCCACCACAACTTTCTCTCACTCTTAATTCCTGTTTCTGTTTGTGCCTGTAATTCAAAGGGTCAGCCTTGTCACACTGTGTCACGCTGAATATCCTCGAGAACTACGTTAAGGGTACACGTGTCTGTGGAGTGCTCAGCCACTTGCACGTTAATTTCACGAGCAGGCTGTTCCGTTGATCAGATCAACTGGAACCCCCGACGTCGTAAGCGACGGAGTGCCAACAACAATATACATTAAACACTATAAACTTGTTTCATGCCAGATATCAATCAAAAATTAAAATGAGGTAGTATATAAACTATAAATATATATATATATATATATATATATATATATATATATATATATATATATATATATAATCCAGAGGTCTCCTTCGAGGTGACAATGGGTGTTTCTGACAGTACAGACGTATGTGACCTATCATTATCTTTTTGGCACTTTCACAGAAACTTACTAGTAACCTACTGCATAATAGTGACCCTACTGCAGCATGACTTTTACCTTCCCGGAAGATATCCAGCAGTTGTGTCTTCTCGTGGAGCGTCATAACCTTTTTCTGGCACTTAGGTTCACTGCCAGAAGTCTTAGAAGGTGTAGAGCATTTGAGCGGCGTCATGAAGCTTTAATAATACGCTGCAAAAAAACACAGCACTCAACAAAATACTGGAGATAGCAACTGGACGCAGTTTTTCCAAAACAAAAAAAAAAAACTACAAAAAAAATCTTCATTGCGTCTATTATGCGCATACCACCAATGGGAAATTGACCAGAGATTAAAAATAATCATGGTTTAGAAAAATTTAGTTTGTATTACCACTAGATACTGTAATCTATACTATAATGATAAGGGAGAGGGGAGAGAGGGGGGGACCAGCAATATAGCCTCAATGAGGCTATATTGTCTCACGACCTTAAAAATTATCCTTAATTATCCAGACCTTAAAAATTGAAATAAACATTGTGCATGATCAAATGTCGCGATGGTCTTTAAAAAAAGCGCTAGTAGTCGCTATACTAATTAGTAAGCCTTGATTGCAAGCCGGAATAAGAGATACAAGATGCAGTGTGCTTGTATCTAAAAAAAAAACATCATGCGACTATTCTAATCAGAGGGAGGGGCATCCAGTAAACCGGCAAATACAGTATATTATTATTAATAGTTTAGCCTTAAAAAGTGTGGAGAAGTATATATTGCCATAAAAAATCGTGGACAATATTTACGATTCCGCGAATATGCGGTGGTTTTAGCGAACAATTATCAGTTCCGCAAATAGCCGGGATCGCGAATGCCGAACCGTGAATAAACGGGGGTACACTGTACTTTTAATTTGCATGTTTGTTACAAACACTTGCCGAGACACACCCAGTGTCCTAGGGCGAGTGAAGGATAAAAGATGTTACAATATGATTGAAATCTTGGGGAGGGGAAGTGGCAGAGGCAGTAGCGAAATATTTTCATGCAACACAGACGTTTAAATTGATAGGGTTTTCTAAGGACAGTATTTGTCAGCACAATCTTTTTAACTTTCTCTGAGACATGGTTCTCCTGGGATGTTGTCTAGATATTTTTGTGTGTGCGTGAGTGTATATTTTTATATGTATGTATGCATGTATGTATGTATGTATGTGTATGTCTGTGTTTGTTTCCCCACCATCACTTGACAACCGATGCTGGTGTGTTCACGTCCCCGTCACTTAGCGGTTCAGCAAAAGAGGCCGATAGAATAAGTATTAAGATTACAAAGAATAATTTCTGGGATCGAATTTTTCGACTAAAGGCGGTGCTTCAGCATGGCCGCAATCAAATGACTAAAACAAATATGTCCAATTCACAAAATGTTCCCCACCTTCCGTTAGACTCGGCTTCAATCCTTAATGGACAAAAATTCTATACAGACAGATAAGAAGTCTCAAATGACTTACAAAGGCAACTCTAAGAAAACCTTCCCTGGGTAAATCGTAAGACGTTTTGACATAATATATGTAGCTATGAGAAAGTATTCAACTATAAAATACTATACGACCCATAAGTCGGCAATTATGAAGTACGGACAAAAAATACTATATTATAAACATCAAATTTGTTTTTATCTAACAAAAAAATATATCATTGGAATTGAGAGTAAACTCTGCCTAAAACACATGGAACGTAATTATGTTTGTGAAATTTCTTAAGATTTTTATCTTTCTTAAGAAAAGCATAGAAGACAAATAATACACTGTATATTAAGACACCGAAAACTTATACCAACATTGAGAACGACAGCAGCTTCTTCTGGACTAGTGAGCAGTATGTCTCTTTGCATTTTAGTTTCTGTGGGTACAGTGATTATCACTCTGTCAAAAACACTGTTTTTAGTGTTCGGAGACAATAAAGAAATTTGGATTTCATTCCATCTGACATCTTAAGCGAGGAATTCCAAACTCACCGATTTTTTTTGTTTGAAGTTCAAAATGTGACTTGAATAGTGACGTGTGTTTTGTCATTGTGCTGTCATAATTATAATTTTTATTTAGTTTATGTCCAAATTCTTATTACTTTTCGAATGATCGACACGACAAGAGGTTTGAGAACACGGTATTGGGGGGGGGGGGTTTCTTCCTTTTGACAGGCTGGAAAACATTTTCAAACACTGAAAATATTAATAACAAAATTCGCAGAAAATTTATCAAGAATCGCCACAAGAAAGAATGTGGTATATATATATATATAAAACGTGAGAGAGTTAGGGATATATATATATATATATATATATATATATATATATATATATATATATATATATATATATATATATATATATATATATAAACAAATAGTAAATGAGTATATGCATATATACGTACAGGTATGTGCATACCGACATCCACCTGTATGTATAGGTGCATATCTGGGTACAGGACATTGCAAACAAACGTAGACGAGAAAACACACAAGCCACATAAAGAACATTCTACTTCATCAGCTACCCACGTTTTAACACCGGCGTTTCGACGAGCTTGGGCAGGACGCATCGTTAAAACGGCTCATTCCATGGACCGCAGATTAAATTTGTATACGCAAATTAAATCTAGCCATGGAGGAATGTAGTGGCGGACAAAAAACAAGACAGGACAACAAACAGAAAAGGCTTTACGGCCAGACGAGAAAAATTATGTGTGTAGGAACGCTGTGACGCACGAACTTGAAAGGGACGAAGTGGTTCGTGTGCTTGCTCGGCGATAGCCAAGGAAGAAAAGGATTCATGACCGGAAGCATGTGACCATGCCGGTGTAAAGGGAAGAGAGAGAGAGTGGTAGAGGGAGAAACAAAGGGAGGAAGTAGAAGAATAGGTGAGCAACGAGAGGAAAAGAGAAAAAGAGGAAATACGAGGGGGGAAAAAGAGATACGTAGTAGTAACAGAGGAAGAAAGAGAGGGGTAAAGCGAGATACGTAGTAGTAAAGAGGAAGAACGAGAGGGGGAAAAAGATAGAGAAAGAGAAAGAGATAGAGTAGCGTCGGAAGATATATAAGTTTACGAAAACTACTTACAGTTGGAGACGCTGCGTTCAATCATGTAAAAACAAATAGTAAATGAGTATATGCATATATACGTACAGGTATGTGCATACCGACATCCACCTGTATGTATAGGTGCATATCTGGGTACAGGACATTGCAAACAAAACGTAGACGAGAAAACACACAAGCCACATAGAGAACATTCTACTTCATCAGCTACCCACGTTTTAACACCGGCGTTTCGAAGAGCTTGGGCAGGACGCATCGTTAAAACGGCTCATCCCATGGACCGCAGATTAAATTTGTATACGCAAATTAAATCTTGCCATGGAGGAATGTAGTGGCGGACAAAAAACAAGACAGGAAAACAAACAGAAAAGGCTTTACGGCCAGACGAGAAAAATCATGTGTGTATGAACGCTGTGAGGCACGAACTTGAAAGGGATGAAGTGGTTCGCGTGTTTGCTCGGCGATAGCCAAGGAAGAAAAGGATTATTGACCGGAAGCATGTGACCATGCCGGTGTAAGGGAAAGAGAGAGAGTGGTAGAGGGAGAAACAAAGGGAGGAAGTAGAAGAATAGGTGAGCAACGAGAGGAAAAGAGAAAGAGAGGAAGTACGAGGGGGAAAAAAGAGATACGTAGTAGTAACAGAGGAAGAAAGAGAGGGGTAAAGCGAGATACGTAGTAGTAAAGAGGAAGAACGAGAGGGGGAAAAAGATAGAGGAAGAGAAAGAGAAAGAGATAGAGTAGCGTCGGAAGATATAAGTTTACGAAAACTACTTACAATTGGAGACGCTGCGTTCAGTCATGTAAAAACAAATAGTAAATGAGTATATGCATATATACGTACAGGTATGTGCATGCCGACATCCACCTGTATGTATAGGTGCATATCTGGGTACAGGACATTGCAAACAAAACGTAGACGAGAAAACACACAAGCCACATAGAGAACATTCTACTTCATCAGCTACCCACGTTTTAACACCGGCGTTTCGAAGAGCTTGGGCAGGACGCATCGTTAAAAAGGCTCATCCCATGGACCGCAGATTAAATTTGTATACGCAAATTAAATCTTGCCATGGAGGAATGTAGTGGCGGACAAAAAACAAAACAGGAAAACAAACAGAAAAGGCTTTACGGCCAGACGAGAAAAATTATGTGTGTATGAACGCTGTGAGGCACGAACATATATATATATATATATATATATATATATATATACAGAGAGAGAGAGAGAGAGTAAAATCAATTTGCCAACGTTAATTGGCAGTCTTGATTAGGACGATGTTAGTACCTTTTTTTAGCCAGGAAAACATCTTTTCCAGCTGGCTACCGGCATACAACTACGTCCTTATACCTCGAACAAAGTAGCTAATGTCCCCACTCAGCCTTAAATGGAACAGTAACACCCACCACCACACCACACCACATGACTAAAGACAGAAAGGAGGAGATGAGAGAGGGAAAAAATGTAAATAAAGCAGATACAAGCAGGGTAATACACACACAATAAACATAAATGCACATACCTGTGATACATATAAGAAATAGAGATAGATAAATAAAAAAATAAAATCCAAAACAAATAAATAAATATATTCGTCACATACCTGTGATAAATATAAGAAATAAAGATAGATGAAATAAATAAATAAATCTATACAAAGGACATGGATATAAACAACATGCGAAGTGAACCCATAGAAACACACAATGACTTCATGGACGGCCGCAACAATATCAACAACACGACTAACAACGACAGCAGCAGTGGCGGTGACAACGATTGCAACAACAACTACCACGATGGCAACACCGTGGGCGAACACACAAACACAGAGAGATACAGGAACTGTACCAAATTTTCAGGTCCTAGGACATCAGCAGCACAAAGGGGTGAGAAGATGGGGCTGACAGGAAGACCATACTGCTGCTAAGAACAATGACACGCACACACATAAACACGGACGCAAACGCATGCGTACATAAGGGTACACATCACAGAAAAGCAGAATGGAGTAAGTGGAGCAAGAGCACGCACGAAAACGAAAAGTGTCGCTGAAGAGGTCACAGATGTGTGACGAAAGATTTCTGGACAATGGACTTGACTTAAAATAAGAACAGTAATAAACGAGTGAAAAACAAATATATAGTGCGTGTGTTTATTTGGCAAAAAAAAACAAAAAAAAGATGACCGTCCCGAAATACAACAATATTTGTTTCGATGCACGATTTCATATTCAGAGATTACTAGCTTAACGACTCACTAACAATCTGATGGCAGTGATGATTCGAATTGCGTGAGACCACTTTCATATTCTCTGGTACACTACCAAAACTACATCCCACATGATTTCAGATATTTAACACTGTCTCATGCATAATGCACACTGTCGATAGACAAGTTACTGTAGATTTTGTCCCAATATAACATCTGTTTATGGAGAGCTGTATTAAACACAATAAATACTAGAAGGAGACGAAAAGAAGCAACCACTGAGAATTCCAAATGCATTTAGGCCTTTGGAGTCCTTTGGAGGCCCTTTCAGTAGGGCGGTCTCGCAGCTAGCCACATGCACAAACGAGAATTCGTGACATCTGAGGAAAATGCAAATGTACATAAAAACATGACAGGCAATTGATTTTCTTCTGTTTAAGAAGCCACAACCGAGAATGGCGCGCCAGGAATCTCCGTCGATACACGTTGTGTATCTCTCTCCCTAATGACATCAATGTAGTTGAGTGAGTGTTATCATCTATGAGTGTGCGAAAGTTTGTAAATTATACTATCTATCAGATGCGGTGTCTTGTTCTGTACGATAACAGTGACCAGCAAGGTTGAGCAGCGATAGCAGAAATGAGTAGAATGTGTCCCTAAATTTTTGATCTTGTGCTCAAACTATGAAATATTTTGAACTCTCATGAGAAACTAGAGATACGTACTATCAAAGCGTACTATCGAAGCTCTGTTTGTCAAATGTTGAAGCGCTTGTGACAGGCATTCCAGGTTTGCCACTTGCATTTCATGCAGTGTTTCTTACTGTAGGCTACATAGAACCCCAGATGCTTAAAATCACTGACCTTCTGCAGTTGTGACCACCGATGGAACAAATCGGCAGGTGGCCTTAAACATTTCCTTTTGTGGACGTGATTTCAAAGAGCCTTGTAGAAAGAGAAATACTGAACAGTTTGATGAGAATATCGAGTAGTTCTTTGGTGCAATGTTTGAGGCTAATGAAAGGTACATTGTCAGAACGATTGTCATTGTTGGTTAGAAATTACTAAATAGGTTTTTGCACTTGGCATATATGCGTGGGACTGGTAGAATATAAGCGTCTTCACTGTATCTATTAAATGTTATTAAGGATATAGTTCCGGATATAAAAACACAGACCGTACCTAACAAATGTGAACGAACATCATATGTCCGGTTGAAATGTGAAATCTTGCAGCAAACCCAAGTAAATTATTACATGCCTATGTATTTTAGAAAATAATAGCAATAAAGCACGTTAATAATTTTTATCAAAACAAGAAAGTGTACTCAAGTAACAATACTTGTAGGTATGCATAATAAGTACAATTTTGCAAAAGCTGTAATGAAAAACTTAGTGCCAAAATTTCATTTATAGAAACATAATAAACGGAAGTCACAACAGAAACGTTCTCCTCAAGACTCCAACAAATTTTCAACGAATTTTCCTAAGACCATACTTAGTTTCAAAGTATTTTCTAGCCTGACAAAAAAAACAGCATAAGGTTCTAAAATTATTTGTATTGGTTATTTAAGAAATAATTGAAGATTTCATATAAATGTGATAATAATTATGACGGCACAACTAAAACACGTCACTATTGAAACCACGTTGCGAACTTCAAGCAAAGATTTAAAAATTTTAGGATTCTTCGCAGAAGTCAGCAAGAAAAAATTGTTCACAGAAATTCATATCCAAAGTTGTTTATCGCCAAAGATTTTGAGTAAATAAATTACAATTATATTAATATATAATTGTGATTATGATATAATTATAATCGTATTTCCAATATAATTGTAATCATCATAACCAGTGAAGCTAAAATGTGATGAGAGGTAACACCAGCTTCTCCAGAAGAAGCTGTTTTCTTTCTCAAAGTTAGTGTCATCTTCTAGTGTCTTGATATGCCCTGCATTGTTTTTTGTCTAGATTTGTATTAAGATAACTCTGTCCAAACGTTATGAGATTTCACAAACAACAACTAGGTCCTGTGCATTTAGGGCAGTTTACTTCCAATTCATATAAAGTTGTTCGTATGTTACATGTAGTGGAAATATGAGTGTAAACATGATACATTATGTGTAAACCTCGAGTATGTAAATCCTGTACAAAATACGAGAGTACACAATCGACTAAAATATTTTTACTATTTGGGTTTATTTTATTCTTAACGAGAGATGTCGTGCATCAACCATTTGAAATATTCTTACTATCTTCCTATTATGTAGTTTTTCTACTGACTCAAAGAGAATTTCGGTGAGAATATTCATAATGTAGAGTTTCTTTTCGTTTTGTTTTTCTTTTTTTTTTCTTTTCCTTTATTAGTACCGAATAGTTAATAATTTCTCGGTTCATTAGCCATAAGGCATGATGAATGCAAACTTTTACTTGCCTACAAATAATTTATCTTTATCTTTTATTCTCTTACTTGTTTCAGTTATCTGACTGCGGTCATGCTGGGGCACCGCCTTGAAAGGTTTTAGTGGAACAAATCGATCCTAGGATTTTTTTCTTTAAGCCTAGTACTTATTATATCGGTCTCTTTTGCCGAACCGCTAAGTTACGGAGACATAAACACACCAACACCGAGTGTGTGTGTGTGTGTGTGTGTACATATGTATGTACGCACTTGACACCTCAACGTAGATCTTCAGTTTAACTCACGGCACATGGATGAACAAGAAACTAACGTAGAAAGCACATTGTACGAAGAGAGATCGAACCAGGAAAATTATGAGGCAGACTTTCCCACAGGATAACCGTGCCTGCTCCTAATAGAATAATATCACTCAATACAAAATCAAACATTCATTGTCCACAAAGACATGCACACACACACACACACACATATGATGAGCTTCCTTCAGTTTCCGTCTCATAAGGTTTTGGTCGGTCTGAGACTATAATAGAGGACATTTTCCCAAGGTGACATGCAGTGGAACTGAACCCGGAACCCCGAGGCAGTTGGTGAGCGTTTTGTGGCCGAAACACAAGTAAGCAGAAAGCTAAGTTGAGGTGAAGCTTTCTTGCATATGCATACGAGTGTATGTGTGAGTGCGTGTGCGTGTATGTATGTGTGTGTGTGTGAGTACGTGTGCATGTGCGCGCGCGCGTGTGTTGTTGCATGCTGGTGGTGCTTAAGCGGATGAGGTGCGATAATGTATTTTTGATGCGTTTGATAAGTGTGTGTGTGTGTGTGTGTACATATGTATGTACGGACTTGACACCTCAACGTAGATCTTCAGTTTAACTCACGGCACATGGATGAACAAGAAACTAACGTAGAAAGCACATTGTACGAAGAGAGATCGAACCAGGAAAATTATGAGGCAGACTTTCCCACAGGATAACCGTGCCTGCTCCTAATAGAATAATATCACTCAATACAAAATCAAACATTCATTGTCCACTAAGAATATTTATAAGTTCATTGTCAAAATATTGCTTGCATACATATAAATTTAGTTTGAATACCATGTTCTCAATGTTTGAATGACGTCTGACTCTTAACAAGGATGTCAGTGAATATGTACGCTTTTTGGTGTTATACTATGCAAGTAACAAAGCGTATACTATACCTGTTTACTTGCTAGTTGATATATGACATTTAATATATAACCACATTGTATTTATACACCGATATCCATTCAGAAAACTTCTGAATAATTCCTCTCTTTCTTCGATAAATACATTCCTTATTTTATAAATCCACATTGATTTAATCTTTCGGGAACACTTAATATTTCAATGTTTTGGGGTGCTTTGTTTTTTGTTTTTGTTTTTTTTTTTCTAGCTAAAATACTTTATTTATGCAGTTGTGTTCTCTATCATTTCAGAAAGCACAAGAAACATCATTACCAAACGAGTATTTTCAAGATCTCATAAGATATTTCAAAGAATTCGGAGAAAAAAGAAGAAAATGGGTAAAAACAATAGCGTTGACGATTGTATCAATATCTTGGAAGAACTAAATGCTGAAATGGTGGATGTTTATTTTCCAGTAATAACATGTCTCATATTTACTATGATAGCTGGGGGAATTGGAAATTGTATTTTAGCTTATGTATACTATTATAAATTTGAGATTACTTCCACACAAGTATTCGTTGTAGCACTCGCAATGAACGATTTTCTGACTTGCATAATATGCATACCAATGGAAATGGTGATTCTTCATTTTTCTTTCACTTTTCACAGTGATATTGCATGTCGCTTGATACGCTATATTGTGTCTACAGCAATAGTCATTTCAGCTTACATTATATGCATTATATCAGTCGACAGGTATATGCGTGTATGCCGATCCTTTCAACCTCAAATTTCTGTTCAGAAATCAAAGAAAATTGTAGCATTCTTAGTAATCGCGGCAGCTATTACTACTATAGTAATACCATTTGTATACTTCAAAAATAAAAGAATGGCCAAACATTGTGGAAATATTGGTGAAGTATGCTCACTTTCTGAGAGTTCAGATCTTGTTATAGGCTATTATATTTTCCTAACGGGCGGTAGCTTCAGTGCATTTCTTATGCTGTTCTTAATATATGCGCTGATTGGAATACGTATTGGGAAAATTTACAAAGCAAAGAAAAATATAATTCATAAACTTTATACCAGTTCAACGCTCACTAAAAGTATATATATAAATAGTAGATTTCTTGAAATTCCTTCTCCTACAAGAGATGAAAGACAATCAATGCACCCGGTTCGGACAAATTTTATTCTGTCCACTATCAGCTTGATTTGGATCATCAGTTATCTTCCACATTTTGCGGCAGTATTCTTTAGGCTCTCTATAAAAAGTTTTAATGAAACTGCAAGTCATAAAGAAAACGCCCTTTACAAATATTTACTGTGTTCTTTTTACGTCAGCAGTGCTCTTAACCCGTATGTTTACGGAGTTTTCTGCCAAAAGTTTCGTACTGAATTAAATAATTTATTTCGCAAAATTTTCCATTCAGATCATAAATAAAATACAGAATTTCTTCAAAAGTCATCGATTTATAATCTTTAACGGGTGGCACACATTTCCTTAAAGGAAGGGTACAAGTTCTTCCTAGTATAAAATATATTTAAACAAGTAGCTTTTCACTTAAATGACTGGTATGCATATTTCCTTCAAATCAAACAGTTTCCATTGAAAAACTAAAAGAAAAACAGTGTTCAGAATATGTAACTGTAGGTTATCTTATCAAATTACATTTGACAATCACGGATTGTTTTCAGTGTACAATGAAGCAAAGACTATACTTTGTTAATTCCAAGATTACAGCTACAACAACGATGAAACGAGACGAGCACGAAGAGAGAGTGGGGGGGGAGAGATCATAAACTCAGTTGACCAGCCTCTAATAAATAGCAACCAAATCTATTTCAAAGCACACACCAGCTTTAAGGTGTACATTGCATAATGAGCTTCTTGATTTGTTTTGTGGTTTTGTCAGATGAGTAACGACGACATGCATGACGTCTGTAGTGTCTCTGGGATCGGTTCGAGTAAGGGAAAAACCCACGGCTTGCATCTGACTGCAATGGGAAGCAGGGCATCAAGATACCGACTTATCTTCACCCAAGAGACTTAGTTCAGATGCTTGCTTGCCATGGGATAGAAACTCTGATAGAGGAATTTGATTTCCTAGAAGTGATGCTAAGTGGAGTGACAGTTTAGATTGACAACTTAAGACCTATTTCATTGACTGCAGCACAACTCATAACAAAATAATGCTGATGTGATGTGATGATCGGCAGAACGTTGTAATGAGAACGAATATACGAATGACAATAATTATTATTAGAGTTGTGAATGTTTTTACAGAATGTTCTTTTATTGGTTTTGTCTTCGTCCATACTGGGACATTAGAATTTAGGATAATGTCGCGAATGTTCAGAAAGAAATGTGTGGTGGGAAAACAGGACTTTGTAGCATACCAAAGACAGAAGAGTATCAAAGACAGCCCAGTTAGCCCATGAGTCAATTGTATGGTCTGACAAAGTTTCCAACGTAAATGAGGAGAAACTCAACCCAAATTATCTGATGTGGTCCAAAGTCAAGCAAAGTAGCAAGAAAGTTCTTGTGCCATATACTCTTAAATGATCTGCGGCTTTCAAACGCTACAACAATACTTCTACGAAACTTCTGTAACAGAGACCTCCATTGTGGTGTAACGTAAAAAGTGCCCAAAAGCAACTATAACATTTCTAACGGAATATTTCCATTACCTTTGAGATGTTGGTTGCGATAACCACAGGTCGGCAGTTAACAGGATTATAAAAGTTAGCATTCTTATGAACGGGATACAGTATAGAATGCTTTAAAAAACAGGAATAGATTGCCTGCAGAGAAAGAAATGTCAAATAATGGTTGAGTGCAATGGAAGAGTTATAGTCAGAACTGCTGGCCTTGGTTCTTCGGTGCAATGGTTGGCGGTAATGAAAGGGATATAGTCAGAGCCGATGGCCTTAGTTCTTCGGTGCAATGGTTGACGGTAATGAAAGGGATATAGACGCAATACCTGATAGAAATTTTCTGCGAATTTTTCTAACGCTATTTACAAAGTTTCAAAATGTCTTCTAGTGTGACACAAAACAACCCCTGTTCTCAGACCCACAGTTGTATAATTGATTATTTGAGATGTAACTGAGGATTGGATATAGACATAATAATAATGATATAAAATTTTGGAACAGGGCCCAGTAATTTCTTTTTTTCTTTTTTTTGGTGGGGGTAAGTCGATTACATCGACCCCGAAAGGATGAAAGACAAAGTCGACCTCGGCGGTTAAATAATAATAATAATAATAATAATAATAATGACGATGATGATGACGATTAAGACAACACAATGACTAGAACACGTCACTATTCAAGGCATATTTTGAATTTTAAGTAATTTGGGGGGGGGGGTTGCTATCAGAAGTTGTCAGACAAAATAGAAGGATTTTTGTATTTTCTTTTTCCCGAAAGTAGAAATTCCAGTATATTAATGGCCGACGAGTATTAAGTAAATATGGATCTATTTGGATCTATTCCATCTCAATCACAGATTTTTTAATTAGTTTGTTTTTTTTTTGTTTTTTTAACTAAACAGTTTGAAACTTCGAATACTGGTAGAATTTCTCACATAGAACACAGTTTACTCTGAATATTTTTGACAAAATCTCGTATTTTAGAAGTTATTTCGTATTAAAGTTGTCGTATTTGGGTAATTTCATACAATCGACGACGTGTATTCGGTTGAAGAAAGCTACTGCTGTTTGCGATAGTAATCGAAGAGGAACAACTTCCGGGTCATCTCTACTAAATGTCACCACTCTGTTTTATTCGTACGGTGAGCGAAGACGATGTCACCTTTATCCTTTCTAGTCAGCACCATGCATTCCTTGCTCTTTCCCTCCCTTCTACACTATCAACTAGCAACCGAACTGGTCACTACCACTACAATTTCCGTATTATCCGGTGTATAAACCGTTACTTGTTTTGTTTTACCTTCGTGTTTTGATAATGGTATTTTTTATCTAATAAAGACTTTTAATTTGATGAAATGTGCTTGTTGTTGATTATATTAAGATAAAGTCATGACAATAACAATACAACTCATAGATGTAAAATAAGGCATTTTGAAACTACATACACGTCAACAACAAAAAAGCTAGCTGCGAACTCGTTGCTCTGTGGTGTTGATTTTTCAGAGTGGTGACATTTAATAGAAATGACCCGGAAGTTGTTCCTCTTCGATTACTATCGCAAACAGCGGTAGCTTTCTTCAACCGAATACACATCGTTGATTGGTTGAAATAACCCAAATACGACAACTTTAACAGGAAATAACTTCTAAAATGCGATCGATGGCAAAGGTTGCACACTCTGACCACCATCAACAGCTCATTCCATAACACCATGGGTGGATGGGTAGGTAGGTAGGTAGGTAGGTAGGTACATGTGTGTGTGTGTGCAATGTCCAATGTGTGTGTGTGTGTGTGTGTGTGTGTGTGTGTGTGTATAAGAAGGAATGAATATAAAAAAAAATAGAAACCAGCAATACAATTTTTTTTTAAATTTTATTTTCAGTTATGAAGTGATACATTTTATTATAATGACAACTCCACCATAATATAAACTGTCAGTCAAGTACTGAGGTCAATGTAACTGATTAACCCTCCTCTCGAAACTGCACACCTTGTATATCTAAATTAAAAACAATTAACAGGACAACTGTATGCTAAAACATTCACATCACATTTCACAGTACACAGTTCACTCACACCATATTCTCAGCTCTGTATGTTGCTGAAATACCAGAAGCTTCTGATTCCTAAGTCACAGAACTGGTATCCAATAAAACAAAACATTGCTCCATTCAGAAGTTTCAACAAGGTTGCTTCTTCAAGATGTGCACAAGGACAAAATCACATAGAAGAGAAAAGTGTTTTAAAAAATCAGTAATAGCATCACTAAAGAGAGGAGGATTAAAAAAACTAGCAATGGCATAGGATTTACATAGTGTAGTATTATGATTATATTGTATTGTGAACACCGATTAATTTGTGGTAGGTCTTGTAGAATGTTACTCGGTTCAAGTCCAGAACACAACCAAAAGCTGACTCTGGGGAAACTCAATACTCAATACACAAAGTTGTTGTTTTTAAAGAAATTTCACAAGTATATAAAATATATGAAAAGGATTCAGATGGATTTTGAAACTTCAGCTTGGTTGATCAGCTCTACAGTCTGCCTTGTTAACTGTTGAGTTTGAAAGAGTAGTTGAAGATAAATAAACTTGGAATTCTTCAATAAAGACAGAACTACAATTGGTTACATGGCGTTGTTGGCATTAATATTAAGCTTCAGTATCTGAAATAAACAAAACAACAAAACATAATTACAATTTCAATTAAATCATCGTCCTCAACATCATCTTTTAACATCTGTTTTTCCATGATGGCATGGGTTAGATGGTTTAACAGAATCTGACAAGCCACAGGGTTGCACCAAGCTTGGGTGTCAGCTTTGGCATGCTTTCTATAACTGAAACTACAAGAGGAACAGCGAAAGCATTAACCTTACCAGTTTCAGAGCCAGTGAAGGCCATAAGCATATATGTGTGTATATATTATGTATCACCTTTCTGGCACTTGTGCCAGTGGCACGTGAAAAGACATTCGAGCGAGTTTGTTGCCAGTGCCCCTGGACTGGCTCCTGTGCAGGTGGCACGTAAAATACACCATTTTGAGCGTGGCCGTTGCCAGTACTGCCTGACTGGCCTTCGTGCCGGTGGCACATAAAAGCACCCGCTACACTCTCTGAGTGGTTGGCGTTAGGAAGGGCATCCAGCTGTAGAAACTCTGCCAAATCAGATTGGAGCGTGGCATAGCCATCTGGTTCACCAGTCCTCAGTCAAATCGTCCAACCCATGCTAGCATGGAAAACGGACGTTAAACGATGATGATGACGATGATGATGTGCATGCATGTGTGCAAGTTTGTGGGCTTGTGTGAGTGAGCAAGTATTTCCCCTCACTATCCACATGTTTGCTGCCTGTAAACGAAAGCCTCACTGTTCCTCAAACAGTGTCATTTGCTTGCAATCCACTTTGAAAGCATGTCCAGACATGCTTTCTTTAATATGTCAAATGATCTTTGTAAACGAAGGTTCATGCATAATGTTGATTGTTTCTAGTTCTTTGCATAACCAAGGTCCAGGCAATTCATTGTTTGATAGGTTGTGGAATTATTATCTTGCTCAGTAACAACTGCAGGTGGGTGTCAGGAAAGGTATCTGGCCATAGAAAACGCTTCCCCGATATACTCTTATCTATTTCATCAAACATAGAAAAATTAGACATTAAAAATAGGTGCATGTGTAACTGAGTGGTAAGAAGTTTGCTTCCCAACCACATGGTCTCCGGTTCAGTGTCACGGCAAAACAACTTGGGCAAGTATCTTCTACTACAGCCCTGGGCCAACCAAAATACTGTGAGTTGGTTTGGTAGATGGGAACTGAATAAAGCCCATCATATACATGTGTGTGTGTGTGTGTGTGTGTGTGTGTGTGTGTGTGTGTATGTATGTATACGTGTGTGTGTTACTATCTGCTTGTCTTGACTATGTGATAGTTGCAAACAAATGTCACTGCCATGACAGCAGTGTCTGTTTCCAATCTTCTGTGAAAACATGTCTGGCCTTGAGGAAATATTAATTTACATGGAAACAGGTGAGTGCTGATGACAGGAAGGACATCCAGCTGTAGAAAATTCGCCTCAACAAATTCCTCCCAACCCATACAAGCATGGAAAAGTGGATGTTAAATGATGACGATGATGTATTTGTTTAACCCCTTTACCATTCAAACTGGCCATATTCAGTCTCAATATTCTGTGTTTTATGTTTAGACCAGCCAGATGCAGCCTCTCACATTTAATCTATAATGTCCTTCTAAAAATAAGCAATGACATCGTGAAAATCTCAAAGATACAAGGTAATGCATGATTGTGGAGGCGCAATGGCCCAGTGGTTAGGGCAGCGGACTCGCGGTCATAGGATCGCGATTCCGATTCCCAGAGCGGGCGTTGTGGGTGTTTATTGAGCAAAAACACCTAAAAGCTCCACGAGGCTCCGGCAGGGGATGGTGGCGAACCCTGCTGTACTCTTTCACCACAACTTCCTCTCACTCTTACTCCCTGTTTCTGTTGTGCCTGTAATTCAAAGGGTCAGCCTTGTCATACTGTGTCACGCTGAATATCCCCGAAAACTACGTTAATGGTACACGTGTCTGTGGAGTGCTCAGCCACTTGCACGTTAATTTCACGAGCAGGCTGTTCCGTTGATCGGATCAACTGGAACCCTCGACGTCATAAGCGACGGAGTGCCAACAACAACAATGCATGATTAATTGAAAACAAAGTAAATAAATATGCATTACACTTAACAGAATAAGCTAAATGCTAAAGGGTTAAAAAAACAGACCAGATCTGACCTAAACAGTAGAAAACAAACTTCAATTTAACAGTGTATCCTAAGAGAACCAACAAGTCACAGCACTAATCACCAGATTTAATTGACTAGACATCAGTTTAACTTACCTTCATTTTATTTTGCAGTTTCACACAATCTTCATGCTGCATTGCTCCCGTCAACATTTGTGTCACACTCAGATGTTGTATTATTGCTGTCAGATTTTGTTTCACACTCAGACACAACACTGCTCCCATCAATATTTGTTCCACTCTCTGATGTGACGGTATTACCGTCAGTTTCTTTTCCACACTCTGATGTGACGGTATTACCGTCAGTTTCTTTTCCAGACTCTGATGTGACGGTATTACCGTCAGTTTCTGTTCCACACTCTGATGTGACGGTATTACCGTCAGTTTCTGTTCCACACTCTGATGTGACGGTATTACCGTCAGTTTCTGTTCCACACTCTGATGTGACGGTATTATTGTCAGTTTCTGTTCCACACTTGGAGGCCGCATTGTTACTGTCGCTACTTTTTGTTCCACATTCAGATGCCAAATCATTATTGTCACCATTCTGCGTTTCACACTCAGGCCCGATGCTGTTAACTCGACTTTTTTCTTCACATGCAGACAAAGCTTTCTCTACTTGCTGTGAGAATTTCACCAGGGCTTTCAAACTCATTTTGTCTTTGACGACCTATTGATTAAAAAGAAATATACAAAAAAAAAAAAAGAAAAAAATTAACAAAAACAGACAATAAAAAAATACTGTAGTAGACATGGCAGTGTGGTGAAAAGTTTAAATCTTCCAATCAAATTCAATCCCACTGAGAAGCACCATGGGTGAGTGCCTTCAGCAATAATTCTATCATGCAAGCAGTGGCCTTTGTTCCTAACTTTCCATGTAAACATATCTGGTCATGGGAAATATTACTTTACTTGGAAACAGGTGGGGGTCAGTGAAAAGAAGGAAGAGCAGCTGGCCATAAAAAGGACTCAGTGCTTTTTACATGGCACTAACACAGGCAAGATTAGTTTTGGCATGATATTTACAGTTGGATGCCCTTCCAAATGCCAACCACTTCACAGTGCAGACTGGATGCTTTTTACATGGCACCAACACTGGCAGGGGTCACCAAGCAACTCACGAGACAAGGAATTTTGAGAGAAGTAGGGATATTTGAGGATGGGAACTCCTGTCAGAGAGGCAAAAACAAGTGTCTTGCTATAGAAGAGGTACATAATTACCCAGAGAGAGAGAGATACAAGAAAGAGGACAGAAGCATATATCCCTATATATATCTATAAATGTAAGGAGGTGCAATGGCCCAGTGGTTAGGGCAGCGGACTCGTGTTTATTGAGCGAAAACACCTAAAGCTCCTGGAGGCTCCAGTAGGGGATGGTGGCGAACCCTGCTGTACTCTTCCACCACAACTTTCTCTCACTCTTACTTCCTGTTTCTGTTGTGCCTGTAATTCAAAGGGTCAGCCTTGCCACACTGTGTCACGCTGAATATCCCCGAGAACTATGTTAAGGGTACGCGTATCTGTGGAGTGCTCAGCCACTTGCACGTTAATTTCACAAGCAGGCTGTTCCGTTGATCGGATCAACGGGAACCCTCGACGGAGTGCCAACAAATCTATAAATGTATGTTATATACATATATATATTTATGTATACCAAACCTAATTGTGTTTATCTGCATCACTATTTCCATATCAGCTCACTTGGATTTCATCTTATAGCCACTCTTTGCCCCGTGAACTTAATCCTCAATAAAAACTTCAAAGTTCAGATCATTTGAGTACTACTACTTGTTTTCTATATTGAGCATTTCTAGGTCTCTCTCTTAACTGTATATATATGTGTGTATGTGCCTCCTTGCCCCGACTGGCTCCCGTGCAGGTGGCACATAAAAAGCACCCACTACACTCTCGGAGTGGTTGGTGTTAGGAAGGGCATCCAGCTGTAGAAACACTGCCAGATCAGATTGGAGCCTGGTGCAGCCTCCTGGCTTCCCAGACCTCAGTCAAACTGTCCAACCCATGCCAGCATGGAAAACAGACATGAAGCAATGATGATGATGTGTATGTGTGTGTGTGTCCATGTTTTCATTTACACTGGCCTAAAAAAAAGATGTATAACTCTTGTAACTTAGCATTTCAACAAACAGACATCAATAAACTAAGTACAAGACAGAAAAACAAATTAGGGTTGATGTAATAAACTAAAAACTTTTAAAGTAAGAAAAAAGAAGTTGAAGAGGAAGGGAAACAGAGTAGCAGAAAAATAAATTCTGAACATTTAAAATCAACAATATACTCACAGAGAGTATTTTTGACATTAGTGTGTGAAGATCTTTCAACATTGTGATGCTATCTTGATTTAGATCCAGATAATTCAATACTCGGCTCAACGGGCGAACACTGAAGGAGTTTGGATTGGAAAGAATTTCATTGCACACTTGGAGAAGAATTTTGTCGTGGTTTAAATTTTCCTACAAAACAGGAAAAAAAAAAAAAGAAAAAGAAAAAAGAAAGATAAAACAAACATATCCTTTAACATCAGCTACATCGTACTACTATCTCAACTAGCAAAAAAAAAAAAAAGAAAAAAGGAAAGATAAAACAAACATATCCTTTAACATCAGCTACATTGTACTACTATCTCAACTAGCAAAAAAAAATAAAAACATACATCGCCATCACTTTAACGTCCACTTTTCCATACCTGTATGGGTCAGATGATATTTGCTGAGGCAGATTTTTTTTTTTACAGTCAGATGCACTTCCTGTTGCAAACCCTCACTTGTATCCAAGTAAAGTAATAATTTCCCATGACTAGACATTTTCACAGAAGAATGGTAACAAAGAACACCACCTGCATGATAGCAACATTCCTTTACAACTATCATGCTAAGTCAAGGAAGCTCTCTCTCTCTCTCGCACACACACACACACACACACACACACAAGGGGCTTCTTCCAGTTTCTATCAACCAAATCCACTCACAAGACTTTGCTCAGCCTGGGGATATTTACTCTTTACTCTTACTTGTTTCAGTCATTTGACTGTGGCCATGCTGGAGCACCACCTTTAGTCGAGTAAATCGACCCCAGGACTTATTCTTTGGAAGCCTAGTACTTATTCTATCAGTCTCCTTTGCTGAACTTCTAAGTTACAGGGAATAAGTACCAGACTTATAAAAGAAAAAAATAAGCACCACAGCTTATTTGTTCATTTAAACCCCTCAAGACAGTGATACACGATAAAGTGGATGACACATGGATGACACATGATAAAAGTAGACGATGCACAATAAAGATACATGATAGACTTCACTAACCTTACAGAATGTTCCTGGTCTGGTTAATTCAATCAACAGATCACAGACTTTGGAAGTGTCTACTTTGGACAAGGGACTGGAGGCTGGAGCATTGCATAAAGTCTTAACCACTGGAAGAAAACTGTCAACCACTAGCTCCTGGTTCAAACTGTAAAATGAATAGCATTTTAATTTAGAGAGGTAAAAATAAAAAAGTGCTTGTTTTTATTGATGAGTATAGGGAGGGCGTTTCGAAAAATTAAAAAAGAAGACAGATGATAGATAAGCAGCATACTTAATATATTAGAATTGTAGTAGTAGCTGTAGTAGCAGCAGCAGCAGCAATTATGTAGACCTATGAAACAGATTTTGGAGGTAGAAAAATAAAAGAGGCTCTCACTCTCTCATTATATATATGTGGGTATTGTGTATATGCATATACATGTGTGCCCTTACCTCTCCAACACCAATCATTGACCCTATCAAATCACCGACTCCTTCACCTGCACTTCTACCAATGTCATCTACTGCATCTCCTGCTCTCTCTGCCCTTCTCTATACATCGGGCAAACGGGACGCCACTTGACTGACCGGTTCGCGAAACACCTCAGACATCCGACTCAGCAATGACACCTCGGTCTCGCACCATTTCCGCTCTACTGGTCACTTTGCAGCACCTGTCTGCATTTGGATTGTCCTTGCACAGGGACCATCCGGACTCCCGTTTGCACTGTGAACAGGGATTAATCTCCTTTGCGCCACATGGGCTCAACTCTCCTCTCTCCCTCACACCTACCTCTCCTCTCTTGCTCCGATTCCTACTTTTTCTCCTCACTCATACTCTCCTCTCCACTCCTGCCCACCTTCTTCCTTCCCCCTCTCCCTTCATCGTCACCGCTTCCTCGTAACCCCACCCCTACACAATCCAACTCCACTTTCCCTATCAATCCCATCCCTTAAACCCACTCCCACATACTCCACCTCTACCCCCACCCTCAGCCTACTCACATACCCCTACCCTCAGCCTAACCCACACCCTATCCTTGCTTTCCCCACCCTCGCCTCCTCCACATCCCAACACCATCACACCACACCACACACCACTACACCACCATGGGTAAAAGTATGAGAGAAGGAGGCAAGGTAGAACAGGTTTCTTGCTGTAGAGGAGCTAGATGACTACTCACATTTTAGAAGAGAGGGTGAGAGTGATCGAGTGGAACATCATCATCATCATCACCATCATTTAACATCTGTTTCAGGCTGGCATGGGTTGAATAGTTTGACAGGATGAGATAGGCTCAAGACTGCATCATGTTCTAGTGTCTGTGTTGGTATGGTTTTCACAGCTGGATGCCCTTCCTAAAATCAATCATTTCACAGCATGTACTGGGTGCTTTTCGTGCAACCAGCATTAGTGAGGCAGTTTGTGAGACACCCAAGGGAGCAAATTCACACTAAGAGATGTTGGATTGAAGATGAGTAAATGTATGGAGAATAGGTTTCTTGCTGCAGAAGAGCTCACATGAGTACTCACATTTTAGAAAAGAGGGTGGGGGGGGGGGGGGGTGATTGAATGGAGACAGAGAGCAATGAGGAACAATGGACAATAAGCAATTAGGAGAATTTGACTTCTCATTAAGAAGAAAATTTAATACTTACGCAGAGTCTGATGCAAAGACTGGAAGAAATGTTCCTAGACAGCAGCGCAAGTAATAATTATCTTCGGAGAGGGGATTAAACCATAAAAGAATTAGACGAGTAAGAACTTTGGAGGCAACTATTCGACCAGCAAGCAATAATTTCGCCAGACCTTCTGCAGCAACTGTTTGGACTTCACAAACCTGTATAATATTTGCACATGTGTATAAAAATCAGTATAAAAACATTCTGTGGTACCATATAATACTTTAAATAAAACCCACATAAAAACTATATCACAAACTCAGAAAAAAAAAATCATAATCTATATAGGGTGAAAAGAGGTAGAGACCCCCTTCAATCATGAATGACCATGGGATTAAACCTAGAAAGTTACCCTCCAAGGCACAAGTCCAGGCAAGGCTATCTATGGAAGACCAGCAGTCGCCCATGCATACCAGCCTCCTCTCTTTCCACACCACCAATGTTATCCAAAGGAAAGACAAAGACTGGTACAGCTTGGCACCAATGACATCGCAACTCTACAGCTGAGTACACTGGAGCAACATGAAATAAAGTGTCTTGCACAAGAACACAACACACAGCCTGGTCCAGGATTCGAACTCACCACCTCATGAATGTGAACCCTATGCTCAAACACAGAGCCATGTGCCTTTACATATAAGATATTTATAAACAACCTTTACAGTACAGTATAATGCATATAAAATATTTCAGTAAAATCCTACTCTACTTCACGGATTTTCACCTATCACGTGTGGGGGAAGGTTAGGAACTTAACAGCCATGATCGTTGAGGGATTACTGTAGTTAAGTAACAAACTCACCTCAGAATCCATCTGTTTACAGAGTAGTGCTATCATTACACTGGATCCAGATTTTTCTTGATTGCTTTCTTCCAAATTCGACTCTAAATTATTTGCAGTTTCATTAATCTCTGAACAAGAATTAGCTTCACCATCTTCTTCACTGCTTGAAGAATTCACAAACAGATCAATTCCAAACACTAGCAGAATATCAAAGATTGCTTTCAGAGCAGTCACCTTCACTGCATCGACTTCCACTTCGATATGACACGCCTTAAATGGAGAGAAGTACCACCAGATTCATTTAGAGCATTCAAAAAAGTACAGGTAAAGTACTAAAATACATAGTCAAAATTAATCCAGAATAAAATTGATTCTCCCATCTATACTTGAGGTGATTTGGTAGAAAAAATTGTGCCCAGCAAATGCAACCTACCACTACTTCTAGATTTAGTAAATGGCTATGTATAAAAGACACTACTGTCCATATCTTCTCTTATGCTCACTTTTTGTACCTTGTGAGTTTGCTCTAGCCCCCTATCACTACCTTCCTTTGATTTCCTTCAACCATGTATCTCCTCTGTAGCAAAACATCTGTGCCAGTCCCTCTAGCTTGTCCCTTTAAACACTACAATCTCTCCAGACCTACTTTTCATCATGACAACATTAACTGCAACTTTAAGTCTTGCGGTTGACAGGCAGAGGTGAATCTCTAGTGTTATTTAGGTTGTCCGTTGACTATTTTCTACATCTGAAAGAAAGAGAATTGGTGCAATCATCTAATGATGTCTTGTGAAGTCCACATTTACTTTATGCAGAATTTTAACCAAAGTTACTGCTCTCTTCATCAAGTCGCCTTCTCTGTTGCTTGCAGAGTTCACATCTATCCCCATACAGGTTTCATTTTCAATCAAAATTACAGTTCTCCTACATAAGTTACCAAAAAAACCAACATAACAGCTGGGTCCACTTTATTTTCACTGTATAGATTATGAAGTAAATATCCAGGAACTTACCTCTAAGAAAATATTCAGGTGTCGTACTGCTGTTTCTTTACTATTCAAGCAACACAATCCGAGACATTTGAGCCCAAGGTTTCGCACTTCATCGCATTCATTTGGGATGGAGGGAAGAATCTTTTGATGATATGGAAAAGAAGAAATCATGGAAACTGTTGTAATATTGAAATAATATCTATGGAAACTAGTGTAATATTGATTTTTTTTATTCCATAAGAAACAAGTCAAATTTTTACAAGGGATAGGTATAATTAACTGAATTAACCCCAGTATATTACAAGTATCTATTTGAGATGACCCATGTTCACTATTCATTGCATTCCCCTCCCCACCATCTCCCACTCTCCTTTTGCACTCTCACTCACTTCCTGCCTACTCACCCTCTCTAATCCTATCAGGTCATCCCATAAGTTCTGTTCTGTCCGAATTTTGAATAAAGAAAACAAGTGATCAAATGTTATATTTAATTGAAATTTAATCATCAATGTACTTTCCCTGATTATCTATGATTTCCTTCCATCTATTTACAAGCTTTTTAATCCCATCAATGTAAAACTCTTTTGGTTTCAAAGCAAAGAACTCTGAAATGTCAGTTTCGACCTCGTCCTGGCTTGCGCAAGTTATGTTCCCCAAATGATTTTGTAAACTACGAAACAAATGGTAGTCTGAAGGAGCAAAGTTGGGAGATTAAGGTGGATGAGGAATTTTTTCCCAACCAAGCTCTTCGATCTTCTGTGATGTAATCTTTACAGTGTGGGGTAATGCATTGTCCTGATGAAACATCACTCCTTTTCAATTCACTAAAGCAGGTCTTTTTTTCCTTCAAAGCTTGGTTCAAATGCTTTAATTGCTGACAGTAGACTTGAGCATTGATTGTTGCATTAGGTGGTAACAATTCAAAGTGAATTACTCCTTTGCAATCCCACCAGATAGAGAGAAGAACCTTTTACCAAGCCACTGTTTACGACATTTAACATTTTGATAGAAGATCCATTTTTCGTCACCAGTCACAAGTCTATCCAAAAAGGGTGAAATGAGTTTGCAAGAATGGAGAGAAGAGCAAATGTCAACTCAGGATTTGCGGTTGCTTTCAGACAATTGTGAGGCACTCATTTTCCAAGTTTAGGAACCTTTCCAAGTTGTTGAAGATGACGATGAACAGTTGTATGGTTTGAACTAAGCTTTATTGCCAATTCTCCAACTGATAATGCAGGATTTTCTTCAAGTAATGCCTCAAGGAGCTTATCATCAAACTCAACTGGACGTCTTGTTCGATCTTCATCTTCAAGGCTGAAATCTCCACTTCTGAATTTTGCAAACCATCTTCTGCAAGTTCTTTCATTCAAGCATTCTTTCCCATAAACTGAGCGTATGTTTCAAGTTGCTTTGGCTGCAGAGTTTCCTTTTTTGTACTCATAAAGCATTATGTGCCTTAAATGCTCTTTGGATACTCGTTTAGACCTACTGTTCTACCACCCCCACTGCATTTCATCACCATTGTCATTATTGTTCTAATGCTCATTTTTCCATGCTTACTTGGGTCAGATTTCCTACAGCCAGATGCCATTCCTCTGTAGGACTACAGAATGACTTCTCTAGCCCAAAGATCAGCAACTTTTCATAATGGCCCACTTTTGAGTTTCTTCTATTTTGTAACATTCACATACTGATCACATGTATATTATTACATCATATCTTTAAGTGGAAAAAAAATATATCCTTACATGCTTCCCCATTTCTATTTCTGGCAATGTTTTGCAGGTAAAAATTAAAATATGATAAACAAAGTACTGATATATATTGGGGAAACATCAGTAAGAAAACTAAATAAATTGGTGCATTCTAACAAAAATCCCCTTACTATATTTCTTCCACCTAAAATGCTCTCCCATCACTCCCACCACCTTAAATGTAGTGAACCACTCGTTGGCACATGAAAAAGCTGTTAACCAACTATGCTATTGTTCATGCACAACAAAAACAAAAAAGAAAAGAAAAAGCAAGATAAGATTTTTTGAAAAATAAGAACTCAACACAATAACAAGACATTAAGAATTAATCAAGAAATACTTACAATGCTCTCTTTCAGAAGTTCAATGGTTAGTTCTTTGACAGAGACATTCTTCAACATCAGTGTTTCACAAATTATTGTTAGGCACTTCAACAGAGTCTTCGGATCATTCTGTAAAGTAAAAACAAATTATCTTGACTTATAAGACACAGCACAGATTTATTAGCAGTACAGCTACTTGGGCAAGGTAATACCCTGCAAACAAGCACATAACTAATCAAACTATATGAACTTGACTTCAGCAGCATGTTAGATACTAGGAGACTCATCTACTGCTACCACAACTCTCTCGCTGGATACCAGGAGATTCATCTACTGTTACAACTCTCTACTCCCACCTGAGAACCATTTCCCTTTAAAACTATCTCCTGGCCCATGTTTCACAAACAACTGCTAATCTGCATCATCTTAAACTGAATGCTTAAGTGTATTAATCTCATCCCTTTTAAACTTATTGAT
Source organism: Octopus bimaculoides (assembly GCF_046866305.1). Classification (NCBI taxonomy): domain Eukaryota; kingdom Metazoa; phylum Mollusca; class Cephalopoda; order Octopoda; family Octopodidae; genus Octopus; species Octopus bimaculoides. The sequence continues at coordinate 12,595,569 of NC_142945.1, read as the reverse complement.
ATAGCAGGATAAGATTAAAAAATATGAACACTCCCTTCCGTCTCATCCCAAAGTGTTGTTGGGTGAATAAAACAGAAATAAATATAGCATATTTGAGGGCATATAAAAACATGCAGTTTTTTTTCCATAAACAGTGTCTCATAAAAGTACCCTGTGTCTTATCTGTGAAGTTGGGCCTATCTCATTTCAGAAATAATTGAATCAACATTTAACAGGACCCTTTTATCAATTACCTGCTACGGGAGAAGCAGTAATTTGATATTTCTAGTAGAGATCTTCAGCAAACAAGAATGAGGGGAAGATATGAAAAACAGTCTTTAGACAGATTGATAATGGAATAAAAAAACTGAGATCAAGGAGGAAGATGAGTGATTAAGCAGTAAAGCAGTAAAAGTAATAATGAGTAAAAAAAAATATGGGAACTGAAAGAATTGCAGAACTGAAAATATTTTTTAATCAATGCAATTTTAATCATATATGAATACAAGACTGAATCTTCATTTTTTTCCCCCCCCCCTCTTATCAATTTTTGTGTATGAAACTATCTTAGTTCTATCTATTTGAAATTTAAAACAAAAGGAGATGACAAGGAACAACAACAAATGGTGAGATGCTGTGATAAAACAGGTTTGTCCAACCCACACCAGTATGGAAAGATACATGTAAAATAATGAAAATGAAAACTAAAATGCAAACAAATTTAATGTAAATTCCTATTTCATTTTTCTCTAATTAAACGAAAATGGCTAAGACAGACTTCACTGGATGCATTTGGTGCTACTAGTTACTATTTCATTCTTGTTCACAATCTCTAACTTTGGTACAAAATACAATGTTTATAAAGACATCATTTAATAGGAAATGGCTGAAAGAAAACTACAAATTAAGAATAATTTTTCACACTGTGTCTCCCAAGCAATGCTAACCTTCACTTCTGTTGTTTCATCAGAGCTGGGTGTTTTTGATGCAATTAATTCTTCTTGTTGCTGTTCAAGTTGCTTCAGAGTGTTCTTTACATTGGCAGCAGAAATATAGTCTTCTTTTTTGACATATTCATCTAACTCATCTCGCAGCTCATGAATTTTAATTCGTAAGGAAGCAATCTATACGAAGGAAATTCAAACGAAATTTTAATCATAATTTTAACCATCTTATCAGGAAACTAAAGAGGCATTTTTAAAAGAGCAATCAATAAACCAGGAAGCTCAATGAAAATATGAGAAATGTCAAATTTGTTTTATATTTTTTCGGGCTTTAATTTTTAATTAGATAGGAAATACTATGTGCTCACCCAATACATTACAGAAAAAAATCTACAACAAGAGCACTCAGAGAGTGCAAACCTATTCCAAGGCAAAACCAATGTCCTCTCAACGATTTTTAAAATGAGAATATCTAAAATAAACTCGAATGCTCTCACAAACGAGAATACTAAGAATGAACCCGACCGCTCTCAAAAATTAAGTAATAAAAAAAAACAGGAAAAATAATCCAGAATCTTTGTCCAGTACTGGATTGATCCCAAAATCTAATCACTTCATGCCAGTCATGAGGCCAAACATCCTTGAAAGTTTCATCCGAATTCATCCAGTGGTTCTTGAGATATCTTGTCCATAGACAAACAAACACGACTGAAAACAATACCTCCACCTTACGCTAAGGCGGAGCTAATAATTGAAGTCCTATAAAGCAGTGCACTGCTACCTTTTTCACTTGTGGTACATTTATATTCTTTTCAAAATTCAGTGGCACACCTGAACTAAAAATATAACTAAAAGTATAGGGAAAAGATTATATTCAGGTTACACTGAGGCACACCTTGTATCATCTTGTGGCACACCAGTGTGCCATGGCATACCGGTTGCAGAGCACTGCTATAAAGAGCTATTAACAGGAATAAAAATTATTGATTATTAGGATCATCTCAAGACATTCAACCTTTATTCCTCAACAAAAGCACCATTTTCACAGTGTGCGAATAATTAATACTACCAAGCGAAGTTAGCATGTTCTTTAAAAGTTATTTCAACAAATTCTTCCAAACAATTTCAGAGAAACTGGCCTCACACCACAGGAAAACACTGCTTAGGGAATTAGTCCAGCCCATACCAGAGTAGATGGAAGAGCAGATGCAAAATGATGATGATGATACAAGTACAATGGGATCTCAGACAAACTGAACAAGTAGACAGACTACAGACGTAACAGATGTACAGACAGAGTAGTTATCAATAGGAGCATCCATAATGTGCAATCTTTCAACTGCCCAAAAAATTGAGTAGAAGTAATTTACAGTTCCTGTTACTTAGAGGACCTAATCACCAGAAGAGTCGGCTATAGCAGCAACATAATAGCCAGAGTATGAACAAGGTAGAAAAAGTTTAAGGAACTGTTATCACCGATAGCAAAAAAAAGGACGTCTCTCTTCATATGTAAGGCAGAATGTTTGAAGCGAATGGCACTGTGGCACTGTGGCAGATATATGCAGTGAATATGGAAAAGCTGAAATGAAATGAGGCAAGCAGGCTCCAGTGGATGAGTAATGTTAATGTGCAACAACGATAGAGCACAGATGAGCTGAGAGAAAATGATTACAGGGGACGAATCAATGCGTAAGAAAATGGTAGTTGATTTTCATCTTCCATAAACTCCTTTCAGTTGCATTGTCAAGTAATATAAATAAAAGGAGCCTACAGCAGATGAAAATTAACAATGACGTTGGAAGAAGTAATGGGTGATCTCAGAAAGGCAAACCTTAAAAAGGAGGTCACAAACAATTGTGAAAATTCAGAAGGCCTTTGGCAATTTTCTGGATGGTTTGAACATCACCAAGCTTTTGGCAAAACTCAATGCAATATCTCTGTTAAATGCATTTGGTGAAAATGAAAATCCGACGAGCATGCACTACACACCTGTACTCTACATGTAACAGCTGGAAAGTGACACAGCCTACAAGCATGAAAATTTTCATGCATGTGATGGAAGGGTAGCATCACCTCTCACCCAAAAGATTTTGCCAACATGGAGTTAGTTTTGGTGGGAAAAAATGAAATTGGATACTTTTTCAATGCACCTTGTATAACCCTCCAGTGAAGAAGAACGTGTAACTCATTTTACTTGGATAAGAGTTACATTATAATAATTGGCAAAAACAAAACTGTCTATTATACAAAAAACTCAAACGAGAACGCACACATAGAAGAGAGACTGACTTTCAGGGATGCAACAAGTTGAATGCTGGCGTTCAGCTTGTTGTATCTCTGCTAAAAAAAAACTATTGATCATTTTATCCCTAACAGGTACAATACATTTAACAGGCTTCCACACAGTTTTTCTTAACCCAATTTCACTCACAAGGCTCAGGTTGACCTGATGTGATGGCAGAAGATACCTACCCCAAAGTGCTGCACAGTGAGAGTGAACACACAACCTCATGATTGAGAAGTGAACTTCTTAACCAGTGTTGTGTAATACAGCAAGACAGACAAAACAGATGAAGCCATGAAAGTGAAAATCAAAACAAAAATTTTCATGAACTACCTTCAGATCAATTGCTCGTTTCTCATCTTCATTAACGCTCTGCAATATCAAAACAACAGGCTCGTGTATTTCACTGACCAAGTCACAAATGTAGTTCATAAGTTCCTTTCGATCTGGTTTCAGTACGTGTAACTCTGCCACAATGGTACTAATCCAACAATTGTTGATCTTATCAGACACTAAAACATCATGGAGCAAAGTCTGCACAGCATTCCTAAAAAATAAAATTTTTTTCTTTTTTAAATTCAATAATTATAGAAGGACAAAAGCTCTAATTTAAAGGGAAAAAGTATTTCTTTTTCTTTTCGTGGTGAGCCTAGGTATCTAGGTTTACTTTGTTTTGTTTTTTGGGGTTTTTTTTTTTTTGCAATCAGAAATCTTCAAATTTTTAAAAAATTATTAACGCATAGAAGGATAAGAGATGGCACCATTCTTGCTGACTGTCACACTAAACATTCTATATAATCATAGTCGCTAAATATTCTACAACTACACCACTCACAAAACTGTCTTCTATTTCTCTCTTATCTACAGCTAATATACTGATATCTGTGCCTTTTAAACAAGCTGCCTCTACCTGACTTCCACCATCTAAACCGCATCGCTTCCTGTCCACTCTAATCTCACTCTTCTCCAAACACTGTGTATTTTGTCAAATTCTTCCCTGTTTTTCTATAAGCAGGTACATGTATCACTGTGATTAAGTTTGCTTTCCAATCATGTCATTTCATATACAGCCCACTGCATGGCACCTTAGGCAAGTGTTTTCTACTATAGCCCAAGTTGACACCAAGGCCTTGGGAGAGGATGTGCTAAGAGGAAACTGAAAGAAGCCTATCATTATAAATGTGTGAATGCGTGTGTCTGTGTGTATTTTCATATTTGTAGTCTGTTAAAACTGAGAGAAACAAGCAGCATTGCTGTTATCAGCTTCTGTCAACAAATCAACTGCTCCCCTTTATACCTTCAAAGATGTTCAACACTTGCACAAGGTACCATGAGTAGGACTGAACCTGAAACCACATGGTTGGGAAGCAAACTCCTTAACCATGCAGCCAAGCCTGAAAAAAAATTAACCTGGTTTTAAACTTTTAAAATTTGTCCAATATCAAGACAAAGACACAAACTCTTTTTTGCTCTTTTCGAGATGAAGAAGGATTAAAATAATTTCACTGATACTGGTCACTTTGAGAACTGCTGGGCTAGCATTTAACATTAGGTGGATATCTCACTTGAAAATACACAAAGTTCTACAACAGACAATGATTCCAAGCAACAAATAACCTGACCACCACACATGATTGGTACCTGCAGTCTATGTAGTCAGTTAAGTTTTAAAAAATCAAAGTTTTTGTTCATACCTTGCAGCAATGTCTGACAAATCCATGAATTTCAACATGCCTATCAATTGCTCTACAATGAATTGACATTCTAACTCATCTTCAGCAGATCTTGTTTCGGATTTAATGGAATTGTCAAGATGGTAACTGAAATGAAATAAAGAAATAAGAAATATTTAAATGGCATTGTGTAACAAGATTTTTGTCCTTGAATAATCAATGTTATTTCTTATTTCTTTACTGCCCACAAGGGGACAAACATAGAGGGGACAAACAAGGACAGACAAAGGCATTAAGTCGATTACATCGACCTCAGTGCATAACTGGCACTTAATTTATTGACCCTGAAAGGATGAAAGGCAAAGTCGACCTCGGAAGAATTTGAACTCAGAACGAAAAGACAGACAAAATACCGCTAAGCATTTCACTCGGCGTGCTAATGATTCTGCCAGTTCACCACCTTGAACTGTTATTTCAAATAAGAAATGTTATATCTTATTTGCTTACCCCTAGAAAGTATGAAAAATGGCTAATATTTCCTTCAAACTATGCTGTCCTTACATTTATTCAAACCCCAAAGAATCCCTCTCAACACATAGCTATGATGCTCCCCAACTACTCCTGCTCATGATCAGAGATGCACATACTGTCAGCCACATGCTCAAATGGATAAAGTCAAGCAACTGACAATCAAATCTATGATATTGAGCAGAATATTCGCTATCACAATATTTCTGCTTCAACAACTCGGTGCTGAATCTGTTTGAAATGTAATGGAAAATAGGCCAGTTTCAAAACATTGATGTCCAGGTCACAAAAGCAAAATTTAAAGGGAACTGTAGCCATTTCCTTTGATTTCTAGATAGAAGCAAATAGGAAATAACACTTATTGGCCAAAGACGAAAAAAAATTCAAATTTTGTTACACAGCGTAATTAAATATGTGTGGATGTCTTTGCTTGACAACTAGCATTGGTTGGTTTGCATCCCTGTAACTTAGCAGTTCAGCATAAGAGACCGATAGAATAAGTAAAAGAAAAAATCCATACTAGGATTGATTCGTCAATTGATGACCAAACAGAAAAACTTCTTACCTCTTAAGATAGTCGCAAAACACAATACTGTTTGGTAACACTTTCTCTAAGCTGTCTGCACCATCAACACCAAGTGAGTCCAGGTACTGACATAAAGTCTTCCAGTAGACAACTTTTTCACAGTCAAGTTCTTCTTTACTAATCAGTAAGCTGGAAACAGAAGTAGTTTATCATTATCAGAGAGACATCAATAAGTAATTGACACAAACTAATAAATGAAAAATTAATTACGTTATCATTATACAGTTAATTCATTTATTCATTTATTATCTACCATCCTCACCAGCACTACATACAATCTAATACACTAACTTCTCAACCACACAGCTATGCCAGCACCTCAGTGAGTGTCATCATCATCATCATCGTTTAACGTCCGCTTTCCATGCTAGCATGGGTTGGACGATTTGACTGAGGACTGGTGAAACCAGATGGCTACACCAGGCTCCAATCTGATTTGGCAGAGTTTCTACAGCTGGATGCCCGTCCTAACGCCAATGTATTTGTGTGTGTGAGAGAGAGAGAGAGAGGGAGGGAGGGAGAGTTATAATATGAAATGCACCCAAAGTTTTTCTCTCAGCAATAGAACTCTCACCCACTGACAGACATGTTGGTCAGCCCATAGATGACCATCACATCTTAGCAACCACACTGTCTCAATCAGAGTTACTGGCCTTTTAGGGAAGACAGGGTCACAAACTGTCGCATCACCAAAGCTTCTGTTGGACCACAGCAACAAAAGTACTTAAGTCTTTTTTGTCCAGTGCACCTGACTAACAGCAAGTTAAATGATCAGGGTGTCACTTATCTCCAAGACAGCGCTGACCAAGCATACCTATAATCAAAGGCATTTTCAGACCAACTCATTTTTTCAGGAGTAGGTAGGAGTGCATTAATGTCTTTTCCTTATTTAAGAATGTAGGATGCAATCTGAGGGAGATTTGAATGCTATTTCTACTAAGTTGGAGACCATTTATTGAAGACCATCTTATCTATACATTATCATCATCATCTAACATCTATATTCACTGCTGGCATATGTTGGACAGATCGGCAGGATTCAAAGGGCCCAAGGACTGCATCATAGTCTAGTGTCTGCTTTGGCATGGTTTCTATGGCCAGATGTCTTTCCTTATGCCAACCACTTAACAGCATGAAATGGGTGCTTTTTTTCATGACACAAACACAAGTGATGCCGTCATGCAGGTTGCAAGGCAATGTACCCCGCAGGTGTAGGAGCAACATTATGCTGGGAGTTGAGGGAAAAAGAAACAAGTAAGATTATGAAAGAGTGTGATTCGAGAGGAAGATTTAGCTGTTGTTTCTCACAGGCTGAGCAATGACATAGAGGCCCTTGCAAGCTCATCACATGAGATGGTTTAGCTCACTGCTGGAAGCATTATTATCTGCAGTCATCATGTCTATGACTGTCCATGGCTCTGGCATGATGAGTTGATAAGCTTTGTCCATACTGGTCAGTTTTTCGCTTGGGTTTGCCATTTATTATGATCAATACCTTTCCACTTCATATTCCTTTTTGCAGTATCTTTGACCCTCAGTCTAGGTCTTCCATAAGTTTCTTTTCCCCTTGTATAGCTGGGAGTAAAAGAGTTGCCTGGAGAGTCTGCTGTTGTCCATCCTGTGTCCATGCCCAACCAACATAAACTCCTATCAATGAGGATTTCCATCATAGGAAGCAGACCAGCAGGCCGTAGGGCCTCTTCATTCCTGATCTTGTCAAAGAAAGTGATATTCATAATTCGTTGCATCTGTCTCATGCACATAACATGTCTACTTGAGCTTTACAGCCTGTCCAGGTTTCAACTCCATACAGCAGGAAAGCATCATCATCATCATCATCATCGTTTAACGTCCGCTTTCCATGCTGGCATGGGTTGGACGATTTGACTGAGGACTGGTGCAACCGGATGGCTACACCAGGCTCCAGTCTAATTTGGCAGAGTTTCTACAGCTGGATGCCCTTCCTAACGCCAACCACTCAGAGAGTGTAGTGGGTGCTTTTACGTGTCACCCGCACGAAAACGGCCATGCTCGAAATGGTGTCTTTTATGTGCCACCCGCACAAGCCAGTCCAGGGGCACTGGCAACGATCTCGCTCGAAAATAAAAATATGGAACGCTTCACGAATTTGCGTGTCAGCATATAATTAACAAGTGATTACATATGTTTCAGTATGTTATGTCTTGATATATATCATGCAATAGACTGACATTCTGTCCAGGAAAAAACGTCACCTTAAAAACTGGGATAAGCTCTAGTGAACCATGATACCTTCAGGTAAAGACCAATAAACAAATCTAAAATAAAAGATTAAATTATCATTTTAGGATCCACTTTTCCAAGCTTGCATGGGTTGCACTGAGTTTGAGGCAGATTTTCTAAGGCTGGATCCCCTTCTTGTCATCAACCCTTGTTTACAAGCAATGTAATATTTCCCCCTGGCCAGACATGTTACCACAGATTCATTTACAACAATTACACAATGTCAATACAGGGAGACACAATTATACATATTCACTCACATACACAAGGGCTTCTTTCAATTTCCATCTACCAAATCCACTCACAGGGTTTTGCTCACTTATAGCAGAAGACACTTACTCAAGGTGCCACTCAGTAGGACTGAAGCTGAAATCATGCGGTTAGTAAGCAAACTAATACATGAAACATTATGAAAATTATAGATGAATAAAAAGTAAAGAATAACATACTCATCTGATAAAAAGGTGAAGTTTTTAACTAATTCTTCTGCAGAATATTGTTCAAAGAGAGACAAAAGTAGCTTCTCACACTGCTTAAAACTAGTGACTACATCAAGAGAGTAGAGTAATTCAAGAAAGCTACCATCACAACTTTGAAGCCAAGACTGAAACAATTTTCTGGTACAAATCTTCTTCACGGTAGCTGAAATATACAAACATCAACTGAGTATACTCTACAAGATATCAGTGGTTTCAAATTTGACACAAAGGCAGCAACTTCAGGGGAGAGGGGTTAGTTGATTACATCAACCCCAGTGATCAACTGGTTCTTATTTTATCGACCCTGAAAGGGATGAAAGGAAAAGTCAACCTCAGTGGAATTTGAACTCAGAACATAAAGATAGATGAAACGCCACTAAGCATTTTGCCCAGAATGCTAACATTTATTTCTTTACAGCCCACAAAGGGCTACACACAGAGGGGACAAAAGATGACAGACAAAGGGATTAAGTCGATTACATCAACCACAGTGCATAACTGGTACTTAATTTATCGACCTCCAAAAGGATGAAAGGCAAAGTTGAACTCAGAACGTAAAGACAAACAAAATACTGCTAAGTATTTCGCCTGGCGTGCTAACATTTCTGCCAGCTCAATCAGATTAAGTGGCCCATACAATTCCACCAAAATACAATAATTCAAGAATGTCACCTTTAAATAATGAACATACATAAAATACTTACTAGATCTGTCAATTAATCCCGTGTCTACCAAGTCTAGACGCTGTGAGATAGATAATGCCCTGATATTGACTTTCTCAGCCAATACGGAAAACGTTTGGCACCGAACAGACTCAGTTAAGTCTTTAGTTCTGTCAAGAATGGCTGGTAACGTCTTGCTTAACAGTGCAATAGATCCAACTACAGCACGTCGCACGGCAGCATGAGAATCATTCTCCAAATGAAACAGGTAGGCTGAAACCAACAGAAAGACAATTATGAAGAGACAATAAACTTCAAGGTAATTAGTATCCTTATTATCATCAATGTCCTCAGACTCAGCAATTTTTGTTTTCCTGGCCCTATTTCAGTAACTTATGCATCTAAGTAACATGAACTACCAAGCTATCAGCAACAAGTCTTTAATTGTGTGTCAAACAAACTATGTGCACGATTGTCTTACTGCATTTGGGCAGGCATGGATTCTCTCAGCAACATTCTCACACACTGACATCATCATTTAACGTCCGTTTTTTTATGCTGGCATGGGTTGGACAGTTCGATAGGAACTGATAAGGCCGGGTGCTCCACTGTCTGTTCTGACATGGATTTCTACAGCTGGATGCCTTTCCTAATGCCAACCACTTTACCAAGTATACTGAGTGCATTTTACATGGCATCATCACCAGTGCTTTTTACATAACACCAGCACCGGTAATAATTCTGCTGTGGTGGATGGGTGTTATTGAGTATGGTAAGGCACCAGACATCTCAGTCCTTTGTCATCTTTGACAATGCAAAAAAAGAAAAAAATGGCTAGCACAATTATATTGAATGATTACAATAATGCATGATTAATTCAAAACAATATGAATAAATAAGCATTACTTTTGACAGACTAATCTGAAAGCATGCTTCCAACACCAGTTATCTCTTGTGTGAATCAAAACTAAACTGTTGTGAAACTTATAAATTTGAGAAAAACCAAAACTGACAATACCAAGGAAGAAGAAGCTGTCATATCATACCTTCAATGATGGGACAGTTCTCATCCTCTGGGTTCTGTAAGCAAGCCAGAGCATATATGGCTTGTTCTCTGATAATAGGTATAGAATCTTTTGTCCGTTCCAGCATTATGGTGGTTATATTTGTACAGAGCTCATCATCGAGCATAACATCGCCCAAACCAGCAAGTAGTTTATTTGTCAATTGACAACAGCGATAGCGAATAGCTCGTGAAGAACAATCGTGGGACTGAAAAATAGAAAAAGACAATGTTTAAATAGTTGTATTCATCATTGTTTAACATCCACTTTTCCATGCTTGCATGGGTCAGACGAAAATTATAGAGGGCTTACACTACAGGCTTCTTTTAGTTTCTGCAGAGGGCTTATATTACAGACTTCTTTCAGTTTCTGTCAACCAAATCCATTCACAAGTCTTTGGTTGGCCTGGAGCTAACCAAGATACCCAGTGTGGGTATGTGTATACATATTTTACTCACATGCACATATCCACACACATATCTATATCTACACTTTCTATATACTATCTGTGGAGATGCAATGGCCCAGTGGTTAGGGCAGCAGGCTCGCGGTCATAGGATCGAGGTTTCGATTCCCAGACCAGGCGTTGTGAGTTTTTATTGAGCGAAACACCTAAAGCTCCACGAGGCTCCGGCAGGGGATGGTGGCGAACCCTGCCGTACTCTTTCACCACAACTTTCTCCCTGTTTCTGTTGTACCTGTAATTCAAAGGGTCAGCCTTGTCATACTGTGTCACGCTGAATATCCCCGGGAACTACGTTAAGGGTACACGTGTCCGTGGAGAGCTCAGCCACTAGCACGTTAATTTCACGAGCAGGCTGTTCCATTGATCGGATCAACTGGAACCCTCAACGTCGTAAGCGACGAAGTGCCAACTATATACTATCTACACACACACACTTTTTTCACATGTGTCTCAATTATTGTTCAGAACATGTTTTCTTACATCAAAAATAAAAGCAAAAACTTTCTCCAAGACTGAGGTTTGAACCACTTTTGATTGTGAAGTCTCCTCCTCTGGTTGTACGTCCTGCACTTCATTGTTTTTCCGACTTAATGCTATAATTAGATTGGACACAAAATTGGAGACGCGCTCCACAGCAGGTTCCCGTTCAAACTTCACCATAAAGTATTTCATGAAAGACTTCAGTTCAACCCAAAATTCCTCAAAGGTTTTCTGGAAAAAAAAAAAAAAAGAAAGCATTCAGAAAGCTTTTTTTTTTAAATAAAAATCATGCATATTTGTAAAAGTGCAAAAAATATAATATTCAAGATTCATTCCAGAAGTTTTCAGACATTTTTTTCCCAGAGAGATATTTGAGCCCAGAACATAAAGGTTGATGAAATGCAGCTAAGCATTTTATCCAGCATGCTAATGGTTCAACCAGCTCACCTCTTTGATAATAATAATAATAATAATAATAAGAGCGCAAACCTCCGCCAAGGCAACACCAACATCCTCTCAACGATTAGCCAGAGATGATTTTTTAAATGAGAATATCTGAAATAAACTCAACTGCTCTCACAAATGAGAATACTAAAAATGAACCCAACCGCTCTCGAAAATTAAGTAAAAAAAACAGGAAAAATAATCCAGAATCCTTGTCCAGTACTAGATCGATCCCAAAATCTAATCAGTTTGTGCCAGTCACAAGGCCAAACATCCCTGAAAGTTTCATCCGAATCCCTCCAGCGGTTCTTAAGACATCTTATCCACGGACAAACAAACATAACTGAAAACAATACCTCCGCATTTGCTAAGGTGGAGGTAATAATATTAACATTACTTTCTAAATTTTGGTACAAGACCAGCAATTTTGAGGGGAGGGGCAAGTTGTAACACAACAGCAATTGTAAATGGCACAAGGAGTATAATCAAATTAACGTCAGTTTATTACTGGTACTCATTATATCAACCTACCCCCAATGAAAGGAAAAGTAAAATACGCCCTCAGTAATCATAGGTCAGTTATAAACCTCACCACTGAGTTTTTTTTTTTTTTTATCATACTTGTTTCACTTATTGGACAGCGGCCATGCTGCAGCACCACACTAAAGGGTTTAGTCAAACAAATATACTTATTTTTTTTTTAAGACTGGTACTTATTCTACTGGTCTCTTATGCTGAACTGCTTGGTGATGGGGATACAAACAAACCAACACCTATTGTTAAATGGCGAGACAGACAGACAGACAGATATGGATAGTTAGAGATGGACAGATAGACTGGTATGGAAAGATAGATATGGACAAATATATATATATATATATATATGGGAGAATTTACGAAAAAAATACAACAACAGATGAGGACAGGTGGTGTAAACAACAAAAGGATGTATTAGCTTGACGCTCAGGAATAGAGAAAGTCTTTAACGTTTCGAGCCTACGCTCTTCAACAAAGAATAAGGAGAAAAACACGGAGAAAAAAAATTTGAATGTTGTGGTCAGCGATCTATCATGGTGACTGCCATATATATATATATATATATATATATATATATATAAGTTAAAGCGCACATGCGCGGTATAGTTTGAAAAATTAAGCGTGTAAACGCGGGTCGTGTTTCCCTATGACTCATGTTTACTTGCTTGTTAGTGGTACTCTGCTGAAGAAAGTTGCCCAAGTAAGATATATTTTTATCTTGCTAAATAACTTGAAACCATGGTACAGAGTATAGACTGATAAAAGTTTTTATTTTTCATTCTCTTTCGAAATTATCCCTATTTTTGTGGTATAGAGTTTTTTGCTGCTCTTTCTAGCGGGTTAGATGTCCTATTATAGGCATCTGTATTTTAATGAATTATATATATATATATATATATATATATATATATATAATGGACTTCCTCACAGTTTCCATCTTCCAGCCTAGGGACATAGAAGACACTTGCCGAAGTTGCTTCACAGTGGAATTGAACCAGAAATCACCTGACTGCAAAGCAAACTTCTTAACCACACAGCCATGCTTATGCCTAATGTTGATTTTATAAGATATTCCTCAATACTATTGATTAAGGCAGAGAACGATATAAATACTAAAAAAAAACATTTAGTGAGACAAAGAAAGGAAAGAAAGAAGTAATTAAATCTTATCTTACATTTTCGTATATCTTCTGCATCTCTTTGATCAGTCGTCCATGAGTTTGTAAATTCTGCTGGCTCTGATGGAAAATCGATTCCATTTTGTCTTTGGTTTGGTTTGGTGTTCTTTTAATCTAAAGAAAATAAGATATAAAATTATGTAGCATATGGATGTGGCGTCGTCGTTTGACCCCTATAATCAAAGAGATTGCAGCTCTGACCATTCTGTCCTTTTGTATATTTAGGGCTACATTGATCAATGTGTCTTCATTTCTAAGATTGTAGTGTGTATGTTTTGAGGGAAATTTTGCTGTTGTTTCTAGCAGGTCAAGAAACCTTGAATAGGTTCCCTTGTATAGATGTGCAGAAATGTAATACAGCAGTGTGTGTGCATACAATAACGCAGGGGTTTTCAAGCTTTTTGACTTGCGGACCCCTTTATATATGAAATTTATACATAAGTATTTGCTTAAAATAACATTTTTACATTTATTTATTTAACAAATAGGTTTGTCAATTAAAAGATTTCGATTAAAAAACATATATAAAATCAAATTGCCCATAAAAAGTATTTGCTGTCCACAGACCCCCTGTCTTGTCCTTGCGGACCCCCTGTGGTCCGCGGACCACAGTTTGAAAACCCCTGCAATAACGTATGTGTGTGCATGAACACACATGGATGTTTCTTAATTCAAAAATATAAGCAAAATACTTTTTCTCTCCAAGATTGAAATGAGATGTGTAGAAATGTCCGTTTATGTGAAACTGTGTTGAAGCAGGCAATGCAGCCGATGCAATAATGGAAGCAAAACTTTTGCATCCGACACGATGTGAGTAAGAAAAAAGTTCTGTTCAACATGAAAAGTTCAGCCAGACCTAGAGATAAAGGGTCTGTGTGAAAGAAAGTTGCAACGAAGGTGTTGGCGTGAGCAAATGTTTATGCAAAGGTTGAAACAATATGTAATGTGTACATATTTTCTTTTAGCATGTTACTGTGCACAGAAATGGAAGAAAAACAATGTTTGTTTGTACAGAGAAATGAAATGCCGGCGGCACAAAAATGTCAAATGTATATTGTTTTGGAAAGTTTCTTTGGCCAATGCACTGTCTGGCCAGATCTAGTGACCTAAGGGTCATTTGAGTTTTGTTGCAACGACGACGGTGGAGTGGTTTCTGGTGTGTGTGTTTGTGATGGTGTTGATGTTGGTGTATGCATTGGTAAAGATGTTGATAGTGGTGTGTGTGGTGGTAATGATGTTGACAGTGGTGTGTGCGGTGTTTGAAAAACGGGCACGTCGTCCACAGAAGTTGAGGGTTTGTCAAGGTACGCTTTTTTCAGACGGTCGACAGACACAATCTCTGTACGACCATTAGCGTCGACCTTGAAGAAATTCAACCCAAGACTGCGGGTTGGGCAAGGCGCGTAAGGCAGCCTTAAGTTGCCTATGAAATCGCTCAACCATCCCATTAGAAGCGGGATGGTAGCTGGTGGTGCATATACGATGCCTTCGATGAAGGGAGTGGAAGATAGGCAAATTTACAATTGTTGAATTTTGGCGAAGTTAAATCTAACGTCGACAAAAGAGTTTGGTCCTGCGAAATAGCAAGTAAATCAATTGCTGCAGTAGAGGAAATAGAATTGACAGGGAGTCTCGTGAGAGCATCAACAGGGATGTTCTGCTTCCCTGGCAAATGACTGTGAAATATAGTCCAGGTGACTGAAAGCACGAGGAGAGAGTTTGTCTGTTTTAGAAGACAGTGTGCACATTATATGCGCGGAATCGCTGAAAAGGTTGTGATAAAATGGTAGAATCTGGTGATAAGTGTGAACCAGATCAATCTTGGAAAAGATTGTGGAACCATGTGAGCATAGGAGAGAGAGAGAGAGAAAAAAATGTTCGTAAAAACAAAAAACAATGGTGTTTGCTTTTTTTTTTTTTTTTCTGTGTGTGTGAGTGTAACATATAAACAATAATAGGCAGGCCGTCATGTAAACAAAGTTTATATATATACAAACATGGATGCATGTGTGTGCAAGTAATACAGAGCATAGAAAAGAGTCTATAAGGGCGTTAGAAGAAAGTCCAGACACAAGGGTAGTAAATACCAGTTCGTAGTTAGGGTACACAGTAGTTGAGGTGCTGTAACAAGAAGTAGAGGCCGCGTAACAGAGCCAGAGGAGAGGCACATGTCATGAGAGGTTGTAGCTTCAATACTGCTGCCGTTTACTTGGTACAGGAGTTCTCGCAGGTTGTATTCACTGTTAACCATGGTGAAATAATTCACAAACAGTGTTGAGATAGAACCTGTGCGAGTGCTGTTGGTTGCTGTGTACATAGCAAGAAGTTGGTGTTGACCCTAAGAAGCTGGAGGCGATGAAGATGGAGGTCCGTAAGCTGCTGAACAAAGTGTTGGGTCTCCATGAGGCTATTGTCGTGTCGTCGCTGGAACTGGCTGTGTGCTCGGCGGCTAGACCTCAGAAGGTGTTGCTTTGTACTGTCTGTAGAAAGAAATATTGTTGACCAACCGTACGTCGTTGCTGCAAGGAAAAAAACAATACAGGCAAAAATTTTTATGTATGTGCGTGTGTGTAGTATTTTCTTTTTTCTTTGTGTGCTGTCCTGTAAGACAATAGATGGAAGCAACGTTGTTTGTTTTTTTTTTTTCTGTTTTTCAAGCCATGTGGAGTCAGGCGAAAAGAGAAATCACTGTTCACTCGTTTGTTCTTTTCTCGGCCTCAATTGGTGTTGAACACGTGGGTGAGAGAAATACGCTCGTGTCATAGTAGTTGATGGTTCAGTTTCCAGGCTGTATGGTATTTTCTCCGGGGTAAGAAAACTGTTGCAGTTGGTTGGATTGTTCCATTCCCTCGTCTCTTGTGTTGTTTTTTTCTTGTTTCCGTCGTCTCTTCATTTATTTTTCGAGTTGTTTGAGATAATTCCGTTATCACGTCGGGGGTCACCAGTTATAAGAATTGGATGAGATATGACGGCTCGGCCGTCTCTCCCCAGTTCTTATATTAATCATTAAAATCCAGAAATACAACAACATGAGGGATAATGGTAGCAACAGATCAATAATTTATTCTAGGTTGGTGTAGAGCCGT
Organism: Octopus bimaculoides; assembly: GCF_046866305.1. Taxonomy (NCBI): domain Eukaryota; kingdom Metazoa; phylum Mollusca; class Cephalopoda; order Octopoda; family Octopodidae; genus Octopus; species Octopus bimaculoides. The sequence goes on along the minus strand of NC_142945.1, from coordinate 12,578,917 downwards.
TTCGTTCCTGGGTGAACAGGCATGCTGCAAGAATACCAAAGGAAGCTTCGACCACATGTCGGGGTCGAGTTGGGACAGCCTGAAAGAACGTCCTGTCGCCACAGCTGCTGGATGGAAAAGAGAGAGAAAGCTATTACTTTCTCTCCACCTGTTGCATTGCGCATGCGTGCTCGGGTACTTCCGCTGACGGCAAATCCCTTGCACATGCGCAATGGCACTTCCCAAGATGGCGGCCACACGCGCCACTACACAGCCTTGATCGAGTACCTTGCTCCAGTCATGTGACATGATCAGAACTATTTGATCCTATACTAACTAAACTATTAACGAAAAAAAAAAAAAATTTTTTCTCTAATTGTGAAGTTAGTATTTTCTATTATTCAAAATTATGCAGACGTCAGACTTAGGAAGCACCAACAAGTTGGAATTTTTCCATTTTGACAGGAATTTTTCAGATTTTTTTCATGGTGCCCTTGGAAATGCTCTGGACTACCTTTTTAGTAAACAAAATTTGCGAAACAGCCGTTCCACCTGAAAATATTTACTTTTTTTTTTTTTTGACTGACTGAAAAGGCTTCTCCTATAGTTTTTAAGTATATAATGCCCCCACCAAAAAAAAAACAAACTAACGTGTCTTAGATTGTCATGGCTGTTTTTAAAAATTTGCCAAACTCGAAGATCATCAAAATTCTTAATTTCAAAACATACAGAGATACCACAACAGACAGTTAAGCAACTAAGCACGACGCAACTGGTTCCGTCTTTTGACAATTGAAGGGAGGCAGAGTTTGACAGTTTTTGTGAATAATAAACTATTTATCTTAGAATATACCATGAATTAAGATAGAAAATATTATTATCAATTCTGTCTAGAACAATTAGAAGAATTGAACGCCAGGTGAAATATTTATATACCATATTTACTCGTGTGTCAGTTGTTCCCAAATTTAGTGTTAAATCTTGGTACACAAGTTTTTCCCCCCTCATATTTAAACTTCATATTAGCTTTGTTCCGTGTGTAAGTCGCATCCTAGTCTTTTTCTTCTTTTTTTTTTTTTTGTTTTTCAGAAGAAAAAAAATCAAATATAAAATAGAACGATGTATAAACGAGTAAATATGGTAAGCGAAGAACTGGGGATGGTCGATTATGCTTGTCATTTCCGAAGGGTTTTTTGTTTGTTTTTTAAATGGTTAATTTCGTTGCAACCCTTTCTCTATAATTCGATGGCATCAAACAATTCTTATTAGTTTTCGAGATTTTTGAGATAAAATTTACAAAACCAACATTTGTAAATCTCTTTAGGGGGGGCTGCGGCATTATTTTAAATTACCTAGCAATTATATATTTCTGGAACTCCTTACAGCAATTTCTTTAGATTTCGTAACTAAAACTAGTCTAGGAACTATTTTGTTTTGGAAAGACTTCCTTTATTTAAAAATGATTTAACGAGTTTTATAAAGTGATCCTTGATAGTTTATAAAATAGTTTATGAAGTTACTTGTCTTAATTTATCTGCAACAAAGATTTTATTTATATAATACTTAAAAAACGTGTGCGTGATTTAAATCAAGTGTTATGAAAATACATACCAACGTATTTACATGTGTGTGCAGAAAATAGGCATATAATTGAATTTCTTGAGGTTTTATAACCAAAATATAGCCTATCAAAGAAACAAGTTTTGTGAGAAATGAACAGTGGGTTTAATGCAGTTCAATATATAATGTATCATTTAAATATATAATAAATAATAAAACCTTACTTGAAATTAGACGGGAGACATATAATCAACTTTGAATAGTCCGCCAAAAGATACGAATATTATGCTGGGAGCGACAAAACTTCGTTTTTATACATCTCTCTTGTGTAAAAACTCTATAAATAAATATTTAAAACAATGAATTATACATATATATTATTTTTAATAATAATAAGCACTTGAGAAAATATCAAGGATTTTTTTTTTCATCTGTACGAAAGTAAAATACTAACTTCGTTCTTCGCAAGTAAATATTTTCGTTAAATCTTTTAAATTGTCTCACTGCAACGGAAATTTAGTGACTACGCATCGCTTGATATATATACTCTAATTTTTGGTACACAAAACCATTTGTCAGTGCCTGAACTGTGTATATTTAAATGAGACACCAAGAATAAATTTTTTAAAAAAAAGATATCTTTTCCAATTTTTTTTAGTATTTGTTATTTTTATCGCTTGGAATCAGTGTTTTTTCGTTTCGTTTCAAGTAACATTCTTCCTTTTCTAATTACCACCATTCATTAAAGTTTTTATTGGCTAAATTATTCTTTATAAACAGGTGAAGTAGAAAATAAAGCATTTATTGGTACTACTAAAGCAGCGCGGACCCGAACGCGCAGTCGGGCGTCCGCGCTAGCTAGTCGTGAGTGGTCGATCCTAACCCTAACCCTAAACACGTATTCATTTGCACACGCGGGTTAGGGTTAGGATCGACCACTCAAGACTAGCTAGCGCGTTCGGGTCCGCGCTGCTTTAGTAGTACCCATTTATTTTTGGTCAAGGGTTCAAAATTGGCATCAGATCATCTAGGTTTGTAGGTGCGAGGACTTAACATTTGCTTTAAAAAAAATGCGCACATGGCGGAGACGTAACCCACCCCTTTGTGCAAACGCCGGTTTTAGGGTTAACAAAGTTTTGTGAATGGTTTACCGTTCGGGGAATATAAGCCAAGCTGCTGTAAATTTCGGTAGCTGGCATATTTATCGGTATAAATTACCGAAAAGGCGATCTTACGGTACGAGTCCTAAATATCAGCCTTTTCCGTAAAAAGTGTCTTCGACGATCTTTACCAAAGATCGGCCTTTTCCGTAAAAAGTGTTGGAGAGAAACGGAAACGACGTCATAACAGCGAAAGAGATACAGAGAGCGCGATTTCTTTTGAAGGGGTTAGGGTTTGGGTTAGGGAATTGCGTCCCTAACCGTAACCCTAACCCTAAACACTAACCGTAACATCATAGTGAAGATCGTGCGGGTGTTACGGAAAAGGCCAATCTTTGGTAAAGATCGCTGAAGACACTTTTTATGGAAAAGGCCGATACTTAGTAAGATCGCCGAGATTTCCATCAGGTATGCGCTGTAAGGACCCTTTCTTCGTAATGGCAGAAGTGTGAATAAGTTTTGAAGAAAGAAAATTTATCATAAAGTGCTATGGAAGGCCAAAGACAATTTAGAGGACATTTAAACAAAGATCCACCAACGCGACACACCATTGCTTGCATATGAGATAAGTTTGAATCAGATGGAACTACGCTTATTGTCCATAAGAAGCATTCAAGAAGACCACAGTCATCAACCGGCGCCACAAAAATGAACAATTGCTGGAAACTCTTTGTCAATTCCCACAGAAATCTGTACGACAAATGGCTCATGAGATGGGAATCCCCAAATCAAGTGCCCATTGCATTCTAAAGTGAGTTGGTTAGAAATATTACACTCTGATATTAATCTATGCTCTCAATGAAGATGATCCTGACTGGAGAGTTCAATTTTGTGAGTGGTACCTGGGCAAATGTGAGGAAGATGCAGCATTTATATCCAAAATTGTTTGGGCAAATGAGGCCAGTTTTAAGTTAAATGGTTCAATTAACCAACATAATTGCAACTACTGGGCTCTTGAAAATCTTCATATAAATGGAACACCATTTGAACTCACCAGTTGTTACAGTGTGATGTGGGATATCAGTATTGGATATCCTAGGGCCATTCATTTTTGACCAAACTGTTACTGGGGATGCTTACCTAAATTTGCTGCAGGAATCCGTTGTTCCATCTGTCAAAGAGTTGTTTGCTGACAAAGAGATTTCCTTTCAGTAAGATAGAGCATTTCTTCACTACCACCATGACATAAGGACCTCTAGCATAGACTCGGGTGAAATTCCTCTCTCCCATTTATTATATATACATGCATTTGAACGTAGCAGGGAACAGCTAACTTTTGGCCACTATTTGGATCCCATTGTGTCCACTGCTCTGATTGAATGGTATTGGCGCAATTTGTCTCTTACTCTGTCACGCCAATTTGCCATATATAACCAGTCAGAGGCCCTAAATACGATCGTGTGGGACAACTTATTTACAACCCTGTTTTTAGCCTACAGCTCCTTATAAAAACTCAGCTTTTCCTCTTTCTGAGGTCTTTGGTCCCAGACTTTTTAAGGTCTAGCCACTGACCACAAAGACAACCCATTCCAGTGACAACACCACTACCACAACAACCACGTTGAAACTCACCAACTTCGTCCAACAGCATTACAGCAACCTCCTTCTTCATCACCACCATCATGTCCTTTTCAACGTTGTCAATATCATCTCTCTTTGTACACAGCGCAACAAGCAACTCACCCAGGTTCCAACACTTCACAATGGATCAACAGCATTAACTTCTGTATCAAATGACCCAGGCAGCAGCATCACAGCCATGACTTCACATACGACATACACCTGTAACTGGCTCAGCATCATGGCCACGACTTCTTGATACAGTATTTCACCTACCATGTACTATTGACTACAAACTGGTATTATTATTCTTGTAGCTATGAATTTCTCCAATGGCTACAGACTCTTTCACTGTCTCCCTCTTCATTGCCATCCTTAAATGTTCTTAACACATGCGTATACATCTATACACACATACACTTTGTTCTCATGATGGCCTGTCTATTATTCTGTATACATGATGCTCACACAGACACACATGTTAACATATCAATAAATGCTAATAATATAGCCTGAACAGGATAAACTACCCCTATTTTGCAGAGAAAAGTGTAGGTGTGATTGAGAATTTAAAATCACTTCTTTAACTTTCTAAGACATCTCAACGCTTCTAAAAGCAAACTTCGTTTGTTTATTTACGTTTGTCGTAATTTGAATTTAACATATCAATAAATGTTTTCTTAACCATTCTTATACAGTTGTGTCTCTTTTTCCCCTCTGGCACTTATATGTACTCTTCATTTTCTCTTTATTATATCAGCTGTGTGATATGGTACTAAAGATCCATTCTTGTCACCAGGCATCCACAGTCCATTACAGATCTATCTCAATGCAACTTTTCCAAATAGAGGAATTGGGCAAAGAAGTAGTGTTGAATTCCCTCCACATTCACCAGACCTCACTCCAGTGGACTTCTTTTTATGGGGATATCTCAAAGATAAGTTTTACCACTCAAAACCAGCTGATAGAGGAAATCAAAAGACAATATCTCACAGTTCCAAATAAAATGATGCGTAACGGTTTCAAATTAATTGGTCCGTGACATCAGCTGTGTTTGAAGAGTCGTGGTCGTCAGTTTGAATATTTATAAAAATGCATTTATCCATTTTGCATTTCACCATTGATCATTGTCAATAAGCAATGCATTTATTGTCATTTAAAGAGTGAGTGCATTTTTTGGCCATGTATTTGTAAATTTGAACCATTAATTTTGTTTCTAAGTCATTGAATTATTTAAAGTGTGAGTATATTTTTTTTTGGGGGGGGGGACACCCTGTATGTATGTCTGTCTGTGTTTATCCCCCACCACTGCTTGACAACTGGTGTTGGTATGTTTACATTCACATAACTTCGCAGTTTAGCAAAAAAGATTGATAGAATAAGTACTGGGGTCAATTCATTTGACTAAAAGAATTCTTCAATGTGGTGCCCCAGCATGGCCACAGTCTATTGACTGGAACAAGTAAAAGATAATGGAAACACCATGGCAAAGAAAGGAGAATTACATGGATGCAAAATCTTTTGTCCTCTCATTTCTAAAGAGAGAGAGGATAACAATTTATCTCTAACATTTGAGAACAGGACTTTGTGTTGGACAATTTGAGAACTACTGGTTGACCAGCTCCTATCTTTCCTAATACTGTCCTTCTCTCTTTGAAAAGTGACAAAAACTTTAGTAACCTATTAGAAGCTCCCTTTCTCTCATTTACTACATGACGACTGGCAAACTATTCTATTCATTAATAACCTTTTGAGAAAAATAAGAATTATTTTCTTTGGAGCATTGTTTCATATAAAGTGCATAACTGTGACTTTTTCCTGCAATTTCATTGTTCTGGAATAGAGTTCTAACAAGTTGAATATTTTGGCCAGATATGGACAGTTTCAATACTAAATTAGGGTTAATGTAAATTATTAAATCTTCACTTTTAGCATTGCTATCCTTCTGCATAGATTTGTAATTTCTCAAATTCATTACATTGTCATCCAACCATGTTTCATTTTCCAGTGAAACTTTTCAGCATTTTTAAACATTCACTTTGTGAATTCTTCAGTTACATTATTTTCTTCATCCTGATAAACTAGCTTTAGGAACTGAACAATTTTCCTTCTTCTTCACTAATATCCATGAACTTCAACTTAATCTAGATACCATCGTTATCTCTTACTAATATGCAAATCACACACACTTGTTCTTCTCTGAGATTGCAATCTCTCTTTTTTTATAATGCAGCTCCACTGTCCTAGCTACACTCATAACTCAAAGTGCACTCCGAAATTTGGTGTCTCTGCATATGCAGATTTCTCTTTGGCTTTCTCACATTTAGTCTTATGATTGGCACTCCTAAGAGAGCAGTAATTAAGAGAAAGTAGGAATTGACTCAAATCAGGATGAGCTGTGCAGATGTAAACTAGACAAACTTTCTCCTTAATCTTGAATAAGATGGAAAAGACCAAGAGTTTCTTTTCTTCTATATATTGATATTTTACACATTATATAAGGTCAAAGAGAAAGAAAAGGCCATAAAGGAGATGGAGGCTCTACATGGTTACACAACATGCTAAAAATAGCAGTGAATTCACTCAAACCACATCTTTAAAAAATGGAAGAACACAGTCATGGCTGATAAGCTTTGGTCACAGACCTGCTTGAAGAAAGTTGACCTGGACCTTCAACAACAACAGGGGAAAGAAAAAAGAAAATATAAAAAGACAACAATAAAAAACAGATAAGAAATGGTAAGAAGGAAATTTAGCAGTATGAGGTGTGATGATTATCTTTATTAATATAATCTAACAGTAATCAGTCTGTTTAAACATTCATTCTCTCTGTTTAAAAAGTGTTGCACAATTGCAGTGGAGATTTTGTTTTTACAAATTGTTACCAAAATCAACACTGAAATTATAATAAATAGGTTAACAAACTAATAATAAATAAGTGTAAATGACTGACAAACAGACCCCCAAAAATCTTTTCTTCGCTGTTACATAACAAATTAATTTCCAAACTGTCAGTAAGTAGTCATTCTAATACACACACGCCATGAGATCAGATCAGATCAAATAAAAAAAACAAAAAAAAAACAAAAAAGGGCCATGGACCAAAATTTACTTAACAGTTGTGTCCCACCTCATTCACCCTCATCAGTAAGAGGGACACTGTTTCTAAGGCTCAAAAGTGTATATCCCGTCACAGATATTATTATCATGTATTTATGGCAAGGACACTTCATTCTCAATTGACACAGCCCAATACTGAGTAAGCACCATTCAGTAGTATATCTCAATGACCCGTGTGGTTAAGAAATTTGCATCACTATCACATGGGTCCAGGTTCAGTCCTACTCTGCACCACTTTGGATCCAATATCTTCTACCACAGGCTCGAATCAACACAAGCCTTGGCAGTGCAACTGAATAGATGGAAATTGTGCGGAAGCCCAGTGGGTGGACTGTACCTGGTCTTGCGGTGGTAGAATTAATCTAATGACTAGTTTAACACCCACCACCTGGTCTATGGGTGCTGTTAGCAGAGCCCACCCAGTTGCATATATTCTAACCAGTTATCCTCTAGTCCGAGAATAACTCCTCTCTTTCTACCACCAATTTCGAAGGATCTGCATGGGTGCTGCCTTTCCTTCTTAATAAACTATAAAAAAATAATTAAAAAAAACACCTCTCAAGAGTGTTACTTGAAAAGACATGAGCTCTGTCAAAGTAACTTGTTTACTTCACTTAATAATTTAAATTTCAATAGGCGCCTATCAACTGATTCATATTGAAATCACACCAACCATTACAGTTAATCTTTTCAAAAATTCCTCTGCACCAGTGCTCAATTTCAGTTTTTGTAATACTATACAGTGAGAGAGAAACCTCTCTCTGGAAAGGATGCCAGTCTATCACAGATAACTTTCCTAAAAAAATGAGTTGAATTCCAGTTGTTATTGTTTTTAGTGATGAACTAAATACCACAATATAGTGCCTTTTTTCATTTAACTGATCTGGGTCATTGAGAGTTAAGAATTTCGACTACGGATATAGTGTAGTGTCACTGACAGGATAAAAGCCATCAACTTCTTCAACTCAGCCGGTCCTCGGCCCTCACATAACACCCACTGCTAAACTGTAAATGGGTTAGTCAGGGATTTAATAAAAAATCAAATAACAGGACAGTTGTTCACCATACATACACAGCATGTGCAATTGGTAGATAAATAATGTGTGTAAGTGAAATGAAATTTTTTTTTTTTTTTAAATGATTCAAAAATTCAAAAGATTTGATATAATACTTATGTACCAACCAATTTGTTTGGTCATCAAGGGAGCTTCTAAAGTGTGTCATATGACCTGCTAAAACAGAAGCCAATGAGAGAGTACTTCTGTACATGACCTGCCAACACTGCAGCCAATGAGAGACCATCTGTAAAATATTATATTACCAGTCAAGACAACAACCAATGAGAGATGTATGTATATTACATGATGGCTACTACAGCAACCAACAAGATACTGTCTATGTAAGAGACACGAATTGATAATACATCATTGGAATCTTTACTTTAAGTTAGTCATTGTTTTCAACACAGAAACAAGATCCAACAGCAGACATGAAGGTCGCAGCTACAAAGTAATCCACATTATGAGGTTTGGTTAAATCAAACACCAGATTTAAAGGCAGGAGAATACTGCTTGTATTAAGGGAGTACAGCTGATGGCTTATGAGTGAACAATAATTATTATGTGGTATGTATAAATCTGTCTGCCAGATACCTTTGTTTATATATATTATGCATTCAGCTCAATCAGAGCAGATTTCTGGTAACCGACGGCAACACTACCAACAACCTCATAACGTGTTGGTTTTTCACTTTTAAATAAATAAATAAATAAAATATAATTTTAAACTTCTCTAAAGATAAAATACCGATTTCTTACATAGGCACAAGGGGTTCAGATTCATAGGGAATAAGGGATGAGATGAGACTTAAGAGATGTTCATGCTTTTCTCAAAAACATCAGCAGCATAAAGTGAACTGAAATAGCTACAACTGGGTCGTGGATTTCGCTCACAAGGAGTTTATCAGTTTTTATGGTATTCAATGCTAATATTCTAAAAAGAACAAAGAAAAAAAATTTTTTTTTGTTTTTGCTTAGGCGCAAAGGCTTAAGTCAAACCAACAAAACTAACTCCAGTACATATTTTACTAACACCTATTTTAATCAACCCAAGTGAGATAAAAGGCAAAGTCAACTCAGAGCACACAGGAACAAAATAGTAAATGGTATAATGCCTTTAGTCTGGGTACTCTAATATTTATGCCAACTCAGAACATTCTAACTATAAAATAAGGATTTCATATACAGGCACAAGGCCACAAATTTGTAAGGGAGGGATATAATCAATTGATGTCAACCAGTATATAACTGATACTTATTTTAAAGGCAAAATTGACCCTGGTGGGATTTCAACTTAACAATTGTTAAAGGGACAAAAACTAAATACTGTAAAGCATTTAGTCTGGAGTTCCCCATTTTTCAATCCTGCTTGCTTTCCACTCTCTAATAGATAAAAAATACTTCTTTTTTTTTTTTTAAATGACACACAAGTGAATTAGGTTTTCTGAGAGAGAAATAAATAAGAGTTCCATAAAAACAACACTATTACATAATTAGTATATACAAAGTGAAAAAAACACTCATTTCCCCCCCCCCCATTTTTTTCTTCTTACACATAGTAAAATAAGTTATCTTTTTTTTTTGTCCAGCTGTAAAAATACTATTATCAACATTGATTAAGTGTCTTCACGTTGTATATTGAAACAAGATGGAAATTTCCAAGTGCGAGAGCCACCACACACTCTCAGTGCAAGCCAGTCATCTGTGTTTGATACGGAACATATGTCTTTCTCATCGTTTGTCACTTCTGTCTCAGTAGAACTTTCACAGTTAGCTCCCCGATGATTACTCTCCGTATTGCTGTCAGCAGTATCCGAACCTGTCAACACAAGTATTAAAAAAAAAAAGTTATTAAAAAAAAAAACACAAAAAAAAAACTCACAGGCACAGTTGTGACTGTGTAGTAAGAAGTTTACTTCCCAACCACATGGTTCTGGGTTCTGTCTCATTGCATGGCACCTTGAGCAAGTGTCTTCTACTATAGCCCTAGGCTGACCAAAGCCATTTGAGTGGATTTAGTAGACAGAAACTGAAAGACACCCATCATATGTATATATATGTAAGGATTTAAAAGTAATGTTATTCAGAAGACCCAAGATGGCAGGTAAGGCTATGTAAGTGCTAAGGGAGGACCGTAGTTAGACTCTTGATAATAATACGAGTGAGGAGTCTAATGCGAGTCTTGTGTGCGCATGTATATGTTAAATATAATGAGACATCAAAGCCAAGGCTGTGTGGAATTTATAGGATATTTATAAAGACAAAGGTAGTCTTACAGCTGTTTCTGGGATATTAGGGATATCCCTTCATCAGAGACGATATGAGAGAGTTAACTGGAGGGATTAGTAGAGTTCAATATAAGGAGTTATTTTGGAAAAGGATGGATACAGGAAGTATAAAGGGAAACAAGAGAATAAAAATAAAAACAAAAATATATATGTATGTATATGTGAAAATGTGTGGCCCAGTGGTTAGGGTGTTACACTCACAATCTAGTGATTGTAGGTCTGGTTCCCAGACCAAGCAAAACACTTCATTTCATGTTGCTCCAGTCCACTCAGCTGTAAATGGGTAACCCTTGGGTGGACTGGCTTTCTGATCAGAGGAAATGTTGGCCTGCTCGCCTTGCCAGCAGTGACATCATTCAAAAGCTAAAATGATGCAAAGTGCATTGTGACCAGGGATGTATAACATTTGATAGACTGGTCAATCACATGATGTGCATCATCATCATCATCATCATCATTTAACGTCCACTTTCCATGCTGGCATGGGTTAGAAGGTTTGACTGGAACTGGTAAGCTGGAGGGCTGCACCAGGTTCCAGCCCTATTTGCCATGGTTCTTATCGCTGGATGCCCTTCCCAATGCCAATTGTACATACATACACACACACCTCCCACCCCTCAATCCTGTCCTCTCAGCCTTGTCTCACTGTATCATTGCTTTTTGCTAGCTCCTGATCTGTGTTCCACCCACATGTAACAAGAAAGCTTTTCACACACTCTACCCCAACAAACCAATCTACATCTCTTCTCTTCCTCACATTTCCTCCTTCATGCACTATGCCTACCTCTCACTCCCCAACCCTGTCCTTACGGCCATGTTTCTCTGTATCATTGCTATCCGGTAGCCCCACCATCACCACCACCACCACTCTATATACTCAGGTTTTCACCACTCACTTTCCCTCCCCACAATCTAATCACACTTCTTTGGCAATATCCTGCCACATATTATAACCTTCAACTTCAAGAGTATACCCTGGCACTTGCCATCATCTATATCTCTCTCTGCCTTTACCCAACCATCCCATTTATATTCTGATCCCTGTTCCTTGTGAGTGTGCCTGGCACTTTGCCACCATCTCTATCCTGATGTCTCACATTCTCTCTCTCTTCTTCTCCTGCACTTCCCCCAGGTTGGATAACCATGTATCTCTTTTGCAGCAGCACACCTATGTCTGTCCTCATTTATGATCTCTCTCTCTCTCTCTCTAGCTGGGTAACTTTGTACCTCTCCTACAGCAAGATACCTGTTTTTGTCTCTCTGTTTCACTATAATCTTTCATCATCTGATACAAGATCACTTCCTCCAATGCCCGTTCCTTCTCAAAAGATTTTTGTCTTGCAGGTTACTTGGTGACCCTGTCAGTGCAGGTGCCACTTAAAAAGCATCCAGTCCACACTGTAAAGTGGTTGGCATTTGAAAGGGCATCAAGCTGTAAAAACCTTGCCAAAACTGATCTCACTTGTGCTTATGCCATATAAAAAGCACTAAGTCCACTCTGCTGGGTGGGTGGGTGGTTGGCTGGTGTTAGGAAGGGCATCCAGCTGTAAAAATCCTGCCAAAGCAGTCACAGAAATTTGGGGCAGTCTTCTGCCTAGCCAGCTCCTGTCAAACTGTCCCACCCATGCCAGCATGGAAGCCAGGCGTTAAATGATGATGATAATGATATATGCGCAAGTGTCTTTATGATTGTGTTTGTCCCCAACCACTGCTTAACAACCAGTGTTGGTTTGTTTACATCACCATAACTTAGCAGTTCAACAAAAAAAAAAAAGACCAGGCTTAGAAAAAAAAAAATTACTGATGTCAATTTGTTCAACTAAACCCTTCAAGGCTCTGCCGCAGCATGGCCGCAATCCAAAGACTGAAATAAGTAAAAGAAAAAAAAAAAAGTTATTACTGAGTTCTATTTTGTCTAAGCACAAAAGATTTATTTATTTTTACAGGATGAGTTGATAATGGGAAGTTGTGACATTCATACAGCAATATCTGCACCTACTTATTTTCTCACACAAGTGTGATAAATCTTATAGAGTCAATTGTATGACCATTATTTTAGCGTTCAGATTACTCTGTCAAATGTAATGCTTATTTATTCACATTCTGTTGAATTAATCATTCCATTATCTCATAGCTTTGAAATTTTGATGATGCGAGTGTTTATTTCTAGAATGACATTGTAGGATATGCATGAAAAGCTAGATCTGGCCAGTTTGAACATAAAACAAATAGAATATTTGAACCAGATAAGGCCAGTATAAATGCTAAAGGTATAATGTTTCCATTGCTGGATGGACAAATCTACTGACTTCTGTTGGACTTCAGCATCTCCAGGCTATGTTACTGTTGCCTATTTAACGAACTAGTTGACTGAACTAGCAAAGTGCAAGATGTTTTGGAAATGAACACAGTTGCAGTGCAGTGTGAGAATGATTGAGCAAAATGTTTAGTGCCAGTTCTGAGGGTCAGATATAGTATTTGGCTAGCTAGTCCAGAAGAGCAGGAGCTGTTGTAGTAAGTGGAAGAAAATGCATTGAGAATAAATTGTACTTGATCTTAGTGGTTGTAGCCTGATCAGAAGGAAATCTTTGTTAATTAGTCAGAGGTCTTCCTCTGAATAAAGTTTAAGATGTTTTTGTGTGTAACAGAAGTATCCTCAAAGATGAAGAATTACTGCAATGTTGGTCTTTTTTAGAGAACCTGCAACTAATCAGCAGTAAAATATTTTCTGACCCCAGAAGGAAACTTCATCTTTGAGGTTCTGTTTTGGCTAGAGAAGGCACATGGCCTAGTGGTTAGGGTGTTGCACTCATGATCACAAAATTGTGGTTTCAATTCCTAGATTGTGTTCCTAGAGTTGTGTTCTTGAGCAAAATACTTCATTTCAAGTTGCTCCAACACATTCATCTGTAAATGAGTAACTCTGTGACAGACTATTCAAGTTTTAGGAACGAAATCCACAAAAAATTACAATGGATGGTAGTCACAGCAGAGAAGAAGAAATGATGAAAACAGATCTCTGGATTTTAGATATTGGAGACTAGATGACACACGGTTAAGAGTAGTGGTAATATGTTGAACTACAAACTTATTTAACCCTTGACAAGTGTTAAAACAATGATGGCCATAATGATGATCAGCATGATAGTGTTAATCATAATGATGACAATCATCATCATAATGATGACGATCATCATCATAATGATAAAGATGGTGAGGTTACTTACTGATATCATCATTAGCACAAGGGTCGGTGAAGCGAGTAGAAGCTCGTTTTTTCGGTTGTCTTTGGAGTAAAAGCACAATTCCATTCAAATAGCTGAAAACAGAGAGTTGGGTGATACTCTGTCTGACTTCATTGTTTCGGATTGCACTGCTTAGCCACGTTCGGACAAAGTTGAAATCTGCACCAAGTTGGTGAGCACCATGTAAACTGAAGCGAAGAAATCAGTTTTATTAATAAAAAGGCTCAAGTACAAAAACAAATAAAAGCAATAACAGAAATTGGCAGAAAATTAATAAGGATAAACATTTGGGTGTGGTTGTAGGTGCGGCCGTGGCTGTGTGGTTAGGAAGCTTGCTTCCCAGCTACATGGTTTCGGGTTCAGTCCCACCGCGTGACACCTTGGGCAAGTGTCTTCTGCTATAGCCCCAAGCCGACCGAAGCTTTGTGATTGAATTTGGTAGGTGGAAGTTACTGCCGTGTGTGTATATATGTCTGTGTATGTGCTTGTGCCTCTCTCCCAGAGAGTGAGAGAGGGAAAAAACTACCTGGCTTGGCAACAGGTGGGGGTTGGCGGCAGGAAGGGCATCATGGGTATACAAACCATACACAACTGCTTGCATAAGTCTAGTTATTGGCCAACAGCTTTCACCTCTACTATTTTATAGTTGAACGGTTAGCAGTTGAAACAGTATTGCAAGTTCAAATCTAATCATTAAAATTCAAGGATGGTTGTGAGGGTCTGCAATAGCAAGAGTTTGAGGAATGATCCAAGGAAATAGAAAATGAGTTGAGCTCCAGGAAATTCATATGAATTGCAGGCACACAAGTGGTTTAGTCATACAAACCTCAGCCAACTGGAAGGATCCCAACCAGAATATATGGTCTCAGGAAAACAGTAATGCCTTAGATAAGCATGTCTGCCAGGCCCCTGTTTCTAGCTTTGTAAAAGAACCAATGAGACTGTTAAGATTTCACTCAAATATATTGTATAAAATTCTAAGAACCCCAAACAATCAGCATATTTTGTTTTGAGGTTGATGTTCCAATCAAAGAAGGGCATATATTATCATCATCATCATCATCGTCGTTTAACGTCCGCTTTCCATGCTAGCATGGGTTGGACGACTTGACTGAGGACTGGTGAAACCGGATGGCAACACCAGGCTCCAATCTAAATTTGGCAGAGTTTCTACAGCGGGATGCCCTTCCTAACGCCAACCACTCATATATATATGATATGTATAAAGTTTGTCTTGTCTATATAAATATTAGACAATAATATAATTTTGTTGTTGCCCATATTTATAGCATCTTGGAAAATGTCAAACAATCAAGATATTGATTGCTCACACATATATTAAACCATTAATACTCAAAAATAAATTCACTGAAACAATATTTATAACATAAAATAGTACTATAGGCACAAGGCCTGAAATTTTGAGGGAAGGGGGCCAGTTGATTAGATTGATCTCAGTATGCAACTGGTACTTAATTTATCGACCCCAAAAGGATGAAAGTCAGAGTCGACCCCAGCGGAACTTGAACCCAAAACACAACAGGTGAAATACTGCTAAGCATTTCGCCCGGTGTGCTAAAGGTTCTGCCAGCTTACCACCTTAACAACAAGAACAACAACAACAGCAATAATAATTAAATACCTAAATTTAATTTTCTCCTTCAAAATGAAGTCAGTCCAAGCTTCACACATGGCTACAGTTGCCATTGAGATAACACTCAGTTGGGACGTCACTCTCAGCTTACTGACACCCTCCACAACAGGTTCCAGTATTGTTTCCAGTGCGTGTTCAATATAATCCTGTTGTTCAATGGTGTAATCTGAAAAGATTTAAGCATAAAATGTGAATGAAAGTAAACTTGGTTTCAAATTATACTATTTCTAAGGTTTTTGTTAATCTCAACTTCAAATTTTGAAGGAACTAAGTTTGTTTTTCATTTCTGCATGTTCAATAATGTAATGGATTTACATTATGTAACATATGATCATCCAAAAGACCAGTGTTGGTCGGTGTCAGCAACACTTGTATTATTTAGTAAAATTGATAAAAATAGAGTGCAGTGAACTTGCTGTGGAAAGCAAAACAATCCAACATTCTGGACAGAGTTATAGAGCATGCTTCTCTCTCTTTCTGTTATATATACATGAGTGCGGACGTAGCAGATAACAGCTAGTCTTCAGCCACATCTTTGGACCCTGTTGTGTCAACCACTCTGATTAGTTGGTACTGGCGTATTTTTGTCTCTTGTTCTATCTTGTGCCAGGGTGCAATCCAATCAATCGACCGTGCGGTGCGCTAAAAGGAGCCATTCCTCGTCACCATCTCCTGGTCGTACGGTCGTTACAGAGTCCTTCAGGGAAAAGTTGACAGGAGAGAAATTAATGAGACAGCAGAGTTTTATCATCTCTATGTTAAATGGGCTGCAGGTGCAGCCTGTTTTTTGGTTTCTTTTTTTTTTAACTTGGAGGATGTAAAACTTTGCTAGGTCTTATTAATTTCTCTCCTGTCACTTTTTTTTCCAGAAGAACTGTCTGAAATGTTGAACTTTCCATTCCTCTCAGCATTTTCACTGCACTCTTTTTATCGATTGTCCATATGTAGCAACCATGTACTGAAGTCGGTTCAATTAATCCTACGAACATATGATCTTGAGCAAATGTAAGGCAATTCTTGTCATCTTTCATCACTCCTCCAGCGCAGAGTTGAAGTCAGATGCCAAGAGAATCCATTTAGTTTTGAAGTAAATAAGAGCTCCTCTTTTGGAAGACATCCAAACAAACACTGACCAACTGTGATCTGAATCACTTCTATATCATCAATGATGGACATACTGGCACAACACTGGGAAGAATGGAGAAAGAAGATATAACCATATCAACTTGATTTCAATAGTGTCCAACGCAAATGCTAGGGAAGCAACAGACAGAAAGCTGTACAACAGCAGCAACAATGATAATGGTGGTGGTGAAGGCAAAAGATAAAGAATGGAGTCGTCTAACACAACATGATTCCAGACAGGACTGGATGAGATGATATGAGGAAGAAATAAACATGGTGAAATTCCAAACAGGCTACAGAAGTCTAAATAAATTCAATACATGAAACTAAATAAGGACACAAATAATTACTGTTAAATAATGATTTCTAGCATTGATACAACAAATTTCTAAGTTCAGAAAATCAACTGCTGTACAAAACTGATTATATATATATATATATATATATATATATATATATATATATATATAATAAAGAGTACAAGGATAATAGCAGCATTGCTAGAAATAGAAGTAAAAAACAGCTCTAAAAACACACAAAGTTAGTCAACTATCTCTGTTTTTGTATATGCTTAATGACTAAAGACAAAGATGAGTGGTGAAAGCCTGTAAAACATGTCAAACACATTATAGCATGGTGAAAAATGATATGATGATGATGATTATTATGCAGGACTTCAAAGCTAAGACAATCCTAGGAGGATTTGAACTCAGAAATGTATAGAGATGATTTGAAATACTTTATTACCATTTCTGTAACTTACAAAAAACAATTAAAAAACAGTGTAAATTTTCAATTTACCATTAAACCTACCCACACTTTTACTCCTCCAAATCTTGCCTCCAGGCATATTGTTCTGGAAAAACTGCTTCGATATTTTCCCACAATTTTCAGAAAACAGTTTCATTACTGAACCAGATAAGGACTGAAAAGAAATTTTTAAAAAATAGATTTTACTAAAAGACCTCATAAATGACATGCTTATTTTTTTATATCACATATTTAAACCATTGTCGGTTAACAGGGTTTTCAACAAACCTAGAACTGGTTCACTGCAATGACAAAGATGAGAATCAAAAGAGTGTCTGTACAATAAGACAGAACAAATACTACAGGGTATTTTTGTTCTGTAGCACTGGTTTATTAATTTTTCTTCCAATGTTTACATCCTTCACTGATAAACATCAATAATGTGTGTGTGTGTATAGACAGATAGATAGATAGATAGATAGACGAAGTGGTATCAAAAAAAGTTCCAGGACTAGTACTGTAGCACACCAACAGATAGCAGCACATGGTTGTATGCACAGTGAGAGCTAGCAGTGACCTTCATGAGGCAGTGTGCAAAGGGGTCGAACCTTTATATACACACAAATAACTGAAGGTACACATAAATGCAGAAGTACTCAAAAATATCTTAATATTGAAGCAGACAGAATATTTAAATTTTATTTATCATCAGGTCAAAATAAAAGGTGGAGTAAATATATACTTTAAAATAATTTTAGTGTCTAAAATATATATAAACAATCATGTGTGTTAACAATGTATCGATAGTGTCATATATTTACCTGGAGTTGGGAATTGATATCTTCTAATTCATGATAGACCTCAGTGAGAGCAGAGTGTATATAGGCATTGTGCAATGAGTTATACAACGATAGGTTTGTGCATAACGTCTGGGCTATACATACAGCACGCTTTGTTTCATCAGACAGTATCTATGAAATAGAATTAAACAAAATCAAAAAACTAGTGATGAAAATATCATACAAGCATTGAAGTAGATTAACTGTGCATCTCATAATGCATAAGACAATCATAGGTAACTTCCCCAAAAGTTTTGACAGCTAAGCTAAATGAACAGGAAAAGCATCCAGCTCAGAGATGCAATGAAACGAGCTGGAAATTCGTTACAATTTTTTTGTTGTTGTTTTAGATTATCATATTAAAGCTTACCTTTAAGTCTGTCTGTGTGACAAGAATGAACGAACCAATCGACCAACTAGCAAGGAACTCATGGGTCTTGGAATAGCACCATGATAATGCGATGCATGCTGTGGTCTGAAGGCGTGTGAAAAGGGACAATATTTGAGTTGGGTCCGTTACAGACTTCTGTAAAGTTGACTCAGGCCCTTCAACAAAAAAAAAAGTTCCTTTTTAATTATTATCCCCCAGAAAAGAATTAAATAACATCAAGAAAACAAACAATTCTTCAACATATTTCCTAACTAAATAACACCTCATCAAAATCCGTCACAATATTTATTTAACAAGAATGTTATTATACAAGATCTCTTTAAGAACGAAATACTTTCTCTCCACACCAAAGATTTATTGAGGATATTTGCACATTATCTATTACTTTCTGGTTAGCTATAGCAATGTATCTTGTCAACAGTTATCATACAATGCCTCTAACAGGATTTGAAATCATGAACTTGTAATTCAATGGTCCAAATATTTAATCAATCAAAATGTATGGACCTATGATGAAATTACATTGCATCAGTTTTGTTAAGAAGAGTATTGAGAAAGAGAAAGCTTGGTATTTCATTTAGAGTTTCCCTTCTTCTCACCAACTATTTTATGTTTTCCATCATTGCAAATTTAAGTTAAATTTATACGTATCTATTTCCCACAGGTAGTAAAAAAATGTTATGTGATGAAGAGATATTTCTAATCCCGAATGGATACCACAGTTTACATACAAGAATATTTGAATTTACCAGTAACAACTAATGAAAAAAAAAACATCCAGCAAATATGCAATACTTTGAATATTTGCAGTGATAAGCAGTACTTCAATAGGGTCTATTTCTGCAGCAAGTTTAACCTGAATGCCTGACAGTTAAGTGCCTTGGCTATGAAAAATTTTACATGAAAGTTAATCTTTTTTTTTTAAATCATAAAACTATGAATGTTAATTTTAATTTAAATTTAATTATATTAATAGCTCTTTTCTCTCTACATATTCCATTTTAGTACATATTTTTGATACGGTTTTTCAAAAACCAAAACATGTAAATGCATTCATATAAAAGGAAAATTAAAATGTACTCAATTTTATGAAGGTAGCATTTTCTATATATATATATATATATATATATATATATATATGTACACACACACACACATATATACACACACACACAGGTATATATACTTGTAAATTGCCTTGAGTATGACTTTAAACTGCATCCAGTAGAGAGAGTAGGATGACAGTGTGGGACTGGCTCAGCACAAACTATGCCCACTATAACAATAAACCCTTGCTGCCCTGTGGGGTAACTTACAGAGTATCTAAAAAAGGTTAGGGGAGTAAAATCCTACAGAAAATCCAGATATATACAGTTATGCTCAAATGATATCTGGTACTCTCTGTGGCTCCATGGATGCTGCAAATGTATTGACTTGTCTTTCCTTCATGGCATATTCATGAGTGGAGAAGTGGTACGTGTATTTAAGGTTAGGTACTTACTTCTAGAAACAACCCAGGCACAGTGGAGATAGTTAAGTTACCGTCTCTGCCAAACTGTTGACCAACAATGAAAAAGACGAACTAATACT
The DNA here is from genome assembly GCF_046866305.1 of Octopus bimaculoides. Lineage (NCBI taxonomy): Eukaryota > Metazoa > Mollusca > Cephalopoda > Octopoda > Octopodidae > Octopus > Octopus bimaculoides. The sequence continues at coordinate 12,558,598 of NC_142945.1, read as the reverse complement.
TGTCAATTCCAATACTGCCACTGCTTCTAATAGTAATACCTTCAAAGAGCTAGATGGCTGGATACAATTATTGAGAAGTGAGTGTCATGATCACAGATATTAAACAGTGACAAGACACAAAGCACCAACCATTTGTCCATTTGCCCTGTAGTCTATTAGACCATCCCTTTACGCTCTCTGAAACAACCTGAAATGTAATTCTAATTAATAATTCCAAACACTTACCTGTTGAGTTTAAACTTTGAATACAATTTTCCAGTGAAGATAATAATGGTTGATATGTGTCTTTCAAGAGTAATCCAGTTTTTGTGCTGTAGTCTCCATTACCTAACGGACAGGGATAACATTTATCCACTGTCCTTAAACCTTCAACTTTACAAACACCTTTAAAAGGACAAAAAGATAATATATTGTTGTAATCCAACATCGGACTGTTATAACATCTATACCGGTATACAGTATAGTTAGTTAGACAAGTAAGACATGACTATCTATGACCCCCATAACATATATAATTTCAGCAATTATAAATAAACAGTTTTCACATCAATTTCTTTATGCTGATATGGGTGAGATAGTTCTACAAATTTAGACATTTACTTCTGCCATAAAAACAGGTATTTATACTCAAATACTTAAGTATTGTCTTAAAAAGAATGCTTGTTACTATTTAGCCCCAGATTAACCTTGATTGAGAAGACCTATGATCAGAGGCATTCCAGCCATGACCATTTCATCTGATTAAGGAATATCTACAACTACAATATTCAGTATAAACTTACCCTTTTTTTAAGGCAGTAAGGTGTGGCTTGAGGGAGAATTAGTTGCTATTCCCAGACGGTTGAGTCGCCACATAAAGGCTCTCATATTTTTAGTATTGAAGTCACAACTGAAGGAGTTGACAGAGAACCAACCAACCAACCAACCACAAGAAGGGCTCACAGCCAATGTATCAACATTAACCCTTTCATTACCGTATTTATTTTGAGATGCTCTGTGTTTCTTTCAATTATTTTAAATATAACAAAGAATTTAGTAAAATAACTTAGTTATCATTAAGCTAGTGTTAGGAACATAAATTGTGACTAAGGTTTGGTGGAAGATTTTAATTCAAAACTTATGAAAACAAAACATTTGTATTACAGAGCCAGAGCCGATTTCAGCTGGGTTGGTATCAAAAGGGTTAAAGTTACACTTTATTCTCATCAAGGACATTTACATTGAATGGGTTAGTTGAACCAACTACAAACAAGTACCATGAACATGTACAGTATTCCATTGTTAAGCAGTCCAAGTAGAGTATAATGAAGGAATCATAGAAGAGTTTAAATTCAACTGCTGCAATGTTATTCCCCACAGATGTGCTAAGTATATCTCAGACATACTTTATGAATACATTTTCCATGGTGTCTGTATGACTGAACATCTTATAAGATAATAATTGAAATCAATAAAAACCCAAGATCTTTAAATACTTAATAAAGCTTTTATGGAAAGTTGAAGTCTAAGTTCAGCATAGATCATTTTAAATTAGGGAAAAACAAAAGCAACAATAAAAAATCCAGCTTATTTACTTACAGTTATCCCAGCATCCAATTGCAGCAATTGTGTGAATTTTCTGTGCCAATATTTGCAGTGGTATAACTGAGCCAGATGGGAAAAGATCTAGGATACAGCAAATAAGATTTTAATTATTTCTAACATGAGGCCTAACTTAATGAGAAGATATAACATTTATTAGGGATATAACATACAGAAACAATAATGATGTTAGAAATTATGATGTCATATGAATTTAGAAACTTCAAGAAAATGTGTGAAATAAAATGATTTTAAAAGTGGAACTTGAAGTAGATAAAGCTATATATAATGGTGTGTAACTATTGAGATCCTAAAACCCAGGTACCACATAAAAAGCATTAGTTGGGGTGCTGGTACCAGGTAAAAAGCACTGGTGCTGGTACCACATAAAAGGCATCCACTACAGTCTTAAAGTGGTTGGTATTAGGAAGGGCATCCAGCCACAGAAACCAAGCCAAAACAGACTATGGAACCTGATGTGACCCCTGGCCTTGCCGGTTCCCATCAAGCCATCCAACCCATGCCAGCATGGAAAACATACATTAAATGTTGATGATGAAATATTAGGTTAAAAAAAACTCCTTTGCGTAGAAAAAAGTGACCTCAGTGGAATTTGAACTCAGAATGTAAAGAGTCAGAAGAAATGCCACTAAACATTTTGTCTGATATGCTAACAAACTGACCAGTTCACAGTCTTAGGTCTGTCAAATATGATTTCTAATATAGGTATAAAACCACAAATTCTGAAGAGAGGAAGAGTGTGCTCAATTGTATTGACTCCAATATCCAACTGATACTTAATTCACCAATCCACAAAGGCTGAAAAATGGCAAACTTGACTCCAGCAGGATCTCAAACTCAAAATGTAAACAGATATATCCAAAATGCACAAAGTATTTAGTTCAATATTTAACCATTTCTATAACTTTTCTGACATTCAATAATAATAATAATCCTTTCTACTCAAATATATGACTGCAGTCTAATGACTGAAACAAGAATATAAAAGCCATACACACTTACACAGACACAATACATCTGAAGAGATAGATAGATATACACACAGAAACACATTAACATACACGAACACAGGCACATTGATGAATACACATGGGTGTATAGACAAGAAGATAGAGACTCAGACATGCACATATATACATTTATGTGTACACACACTGATTCACACACACAAACACACACATACATAAATACACACAGATGGAACTGAAAGGTATACAGCAAGCCACTAAACATAGGAGGAAGAAAACCCAGTTTGAGACAATGCAAGTTCATGCAGTTCTGCATGGCTGAGCAATAAGCTCATCAAAGGTTTCGAGTTCAACCCCCACTGAAGGTGGTATTTAACCCTTCAGCATTTAATCCAGCCATATTTGGCCTAAATATTCTACCTGTTTTATGTTAAAGCCAATCAGATCCAACCTCTCACACCTATCCTACAAAGTCATTTTAAAAATATGCAGACACACCATTGAATCCTTGTAACTACAAGATAATGCGTGATTAATTAAAAACAATGTGAATAAATAAACAATACAAAGAAATCTGAATGCTAAAGGATTAAATACCAGCAGGGGAACATCTGGGAGTCACTACCTAGGTAGGCCCAGTTCCCTTAGAACAGGCCAAAACATTTACTTGACAGTTCTTCCTCTGAAGGTTTCCCCTGCTGCCTGCTCACCCCTAAGCAAGTTTCTGGTCGCTCACACAGACAAGCATCTTTTAAGTAGGAATAGTAGCAAAGTTGTACTTCAAGACAGAACTTACCTTTAACGATGCCATGATAAATCATTCGACATAACATTAATACTAATGTGTCGTTAACCAGAAATAAGGAACCGACATCTGTCCTCATTAAACTTCTCTCACCATTCCAGGCTGGTTCGTATATAAGGTGTTCAAAATTTTTACCAAAGTTCTGCCATATATTCTCCAAATAAGTAGCAACTAATTGAGATTTGATAGAAGAATTTGCAGTGTCGCCCCAGGAAACAGTTTTACGACGTGAATCTGTTCTGGAGAGAACCGGCGTACCAGAAAATCTGCGAGCTGTCAACCGGTTTGTAGTGACACCTTTGTTGTCCTTTGTTGAAGAATTATTTGTATTATCATAACGTAAAAAATTTGTTGAATTGCATATGACACTTAGAAATTTTTCAGCAAAATCTTGTTCCCTTCTGACGAAGTCAGTCAGTGGGGACATTAAAACAGAAAGATCAGGAGCTTTTAAGGAGTTCACATTTAATATGACAGTGCTCAAACTTGCACTGCCATTACCAATTTGATGTTCAAAGGACTCAGATGACACTGCACTCATGATATTGGCAGACAAATCATTCCAGACAAACCCTGGAAGTGTGCCTGTATCTAAGTTGTCGATGAATTCATCGCTTTTCGTTAGAAATCGATGTGTGTCAAAAGTGGCATAGCGCGACCTTTGGTTTGCGAAACAATTCAAAATGTGATTCAAAGAAATGGGTGATATAGTAATGAGGGAAGATAAATTGTGAAATTTAGAATTTATCATAATACTGTTCCACATAGCCATTAAATTAGGGTCCTTGAATATTATACTTTCATTGTCGTGAAAGGCATTCAGTTTGGCACTTGTGACAATAGAATTGAAGTCTTCCAGACCGCGAGCAACACTCCAAAATACTTCATTTGAAACATGACTCATCTGAGAGTGAGAAAATACTACAAGACCAATTTCAATTAATTTGTGAATCCACCATATTGTGGCATCCTGTAGCTGAAAAAATACTTTTTTTAACATTTTCAACTCTGAGTAAACGCTACTTAGTAATGGCTGCATCCATTGCTGTGTTCGGATTCTCTGTTGGATACTGTTCCAGTGGTTGCTGTGCACTCGCAAATCTTCACATATCGAATTCAAACCACAAAGTTTGCTCTCAATGTCCTGTGGTAATTGGTTATTGTGCATAATATCATACAGTGTGCAGTATTCAGTATAGACCATGGATTCAAGTTCTTGTATGAAAAGCAAAGTGGATTTCACTCGGTACATCCAATCATGAGTAAATTCTAGCCAAGCCCTCTTCTCCATAATCTTTTGGAGCTGAAGATAATATTTCCCCAGCCCAACGCCATCACGACAATGTGTGATGTTCAAGCCAGAATGATCAAATGATCGTTTGCAAGCATGTCTTCCAGGACAAACTATACAGAACGCTCTCCGTAGAGCTCGAAGTGTTTCTTCTGCATCACTGACATCAAAGCGATTGTCTTCAAGAAGTGCAAATGGAACCGGATCAAAACTGAGATCATGGATTGGTGGCGGTTCATCCTCATCAATGCATTTTGTTTTACCAATCCGGTGAAGTGATGGCAGCTTCCCTCTCATGCTGTGAACAGGTTCTAACATTTTACAAACTGTAAAGAATAAAAAAAAATAAATATTAAACAAAAAATTCAGAACTCAAGCTAAACATAAACGACAACAACTAAACATAGAGCTTATCAGATATAATACACACTGGTTTGAAGCTATAACATATAGAGATGGGATAAAAACAACTGTAATTTGAAAGATAATGTACGTACATTAATAAATTAGTTGCTGCCTTAGTTTGTGATCTGACCACACTGTGTGGTTGCTGCAGTAATAACACTGTTTTGTGTTTGTTTTTTTCCAGTCAAACTCCTCAGGAAAGTTGGTTGGTTACAACTGCTGCTTTATTTCTTGATCAACTGTAAAAGATTGAAAAGACAAAACAAGTTCTTAAATCATGTCAACTCTCTGCTAAGTGGGTTGTACTTTTGATTAGTATATGTGGCTGTGTGGTAAGAAGCTTGCTTCCCAACCACTACCTAGTCCAAGAATCGAAACTACAATCACATAATCATGAACGCAACACCCTAACCACTAGGCCATATTCCTCCTATTTTACTTCACATGGCCAATACTAAATAAGGTAAAATCAATTTCCACCAGTTTCAACAATGAATATTCAGTTGTTCAATCAGCTGAATTACCAGCCTAATGAATTAGCATATTAAGGGACTGAGTATTCCACAAGTACTTGCAATTTTTTGTAACCCCCAGTCAGAACCAGCATAATGCAGCTTGTGAGACAAAGCTGAATCTTTGAACTGAATGTACTATCCATACAAATAGCTTTCACACAGTCTCTGTCGACACAATTTCAGTCACATTTTAACATAGCCAACTCATGACTATGGTAAAAGACACTTGCTCAGGATGCCCTGTAATAGGATTGAAACCAGAGTTTCATGATTGCAAAACAAACTTCTTAACTACTCAGCCATGCTGTGTCTACTAGTGTATGCATGTACCTAGTATAGCCAATGCTAGATATACACATACATGCATACAATGTAACTGATACTTCAAACGATACAGCTGACATATACCCTTATATATATATATATATATATATATATATATATGTATAAATAGAGAAAAGGATAAAGAGAACAATGGTAAAGTTAAAAATATATTTTATGGATAACTAGCCGGTATACAGCACTTACTCGGTATTACCTGTATCTTTGCGTTTGGTTAAATCCAATACCCTCCTTAACCTTATATATATATATATATATATATATCACGAAAACGGCCACACTCAAAATGGTGTCTTTTATGTGCCACTGGCTCTTGTGCGGGTGGCACATAAAAGACACCATTTCGAGCGTGGCCGTTTTCGTGCGGGTGACACGTAAAAGCACCCACTACACTCTCTGAGTGGTTGGCGTTAGGAAGGGCATCCAGCTGTAGAAACTCTGCCAAATTAGATTGGAGCCTGGTGTAGCCATCCGGTTGCACCAGTCCTCAGTCAAATCGTCCAACCCATGCCAGCATGGAAAGCGGACGTTAAACGATGATGATGATGATGATATATATATTTATATATATACATATTATATATATATTTATATATATAGTTTTAGGGAAAAGAACCAAGTTCCCTAAAACTATATATTTATATATATTTTAATCTGTAAAGCTCAATTTAATTTTAATCTTTTATAAATTGATTTTAATTGAGTTTTTACCTGTAATTTTGGATTTTGTCCCTAATATATATATATATATATATATATATATATATATATATATATATATATATATATATATATATAAATATACACACACATACATATATTATCATCATCATTGCTTTTAACATCCACTTTTCCATGTCTGCATCAGACAGACAAAGTTTATTAAGGCAAATTTTCAATGACATCCAACATATCAGATAGAGTCCCTCCTCATGGTAACAAAGAGAAAGAAAACAAAAGACACACACATACATATATATATGTATATATATCTCCTCAAATTATAAGGCAATTGATACCACATATTCAGACACTCACACTATATTACTACCCACATTTTATACTCTACACCAGTGTTTCTCAACCTTTTTACTCTTGCGTAATCCTTAAAATAAATTACATGTCTCAAGGAACCCCTGCACAAAAAAAAAATTAAACACCATATCTTTCTCATCGTAGAACTGAAGATGGGGCAGAAAAATTGCCATGTTTAATAAAATTAGATGGGTTTAACCCATTAACATTCAAATTATTCTGTCAAATGTAAAGCTTATTATTCACATTTTAAATTAATCATGCATTATTTCACGTCTTTGAGATTTCAATGATGTGATTGATTATTTTAAAACTGAGACTGTAAGGTAGCTATGAAAAACAATAATTGAACCAGTTTGAAGATAAAAGGTAGAATATTTTGGCCAGATATGACCAGTTTAAACACTAAAGGGTTTAGCTTTTCAAATTTATTGAGCACTATGGCAGAATAAATAAAAAGAATCAACTGGCAGAAAGGCCTGTTTTGTTTTCCTAATGAAGCAGTAAGGCTGCAATTTTATATTCTTTTTTATTTTTCAGGGACTAGACTGCTATTTATCAGTTTCAGAACCAGAGCCACACACACATAGCTGTGTGGTTAAGAAGATTGCTTTTCAACCACATGGTTCCAAGTTCAGTCCCACTGCGCAGCACCTCAGGCAAGTGTCTTTTGTTATAACTCCAGGCCAACCAATGCTTTGTGACTAAATTTTGGGCAATAGAAATGGTATGAAAGCTTGTCATATATGTATGTATGTATGTATGTATGTATGTACAGGCCCGTTGCCAGATTTTGGTGGGCAGTAATTTGTAATAATGCTGAAGTGAAGTTTCGAAATAAGTGTATCACTGTAAATCTGAGGGTACACCATTGAACAGTGAGGGGAAAGTACTGTCCAGTGCACCCCTTTAGTGACGGACATGTGTATGTTTGTATCCAACCACTGCTTGACAACCGATTTTGTTTTCTTTATATCCCTGTAACTTAGCAGTTCGGCAAAAGAGACAATACAATAAGTACCAGATTTAAGAATTAGTACTGGGGTCGATGTGCTCGTCTAAACCTTCCAAACTGCCCCAGCATAGCCGCAGTCCAATGACTGAAACAAATGAAAGATAATAGATAAATCCATAGGGAAGGGTAAAATGGGAACTTGGTATAAATTAGATTTGTTTGTGAGAGATGTTTATTCTTTCATCATGGATATAATACAAGTGCTGGGAACAATTCCTTATAAATATAGGAGTTTATTAATTACGAAAATAGTTCTTTTACGCCGATAGGGATGCCTTTGATGTGACATCTGAAGAAAACATTTACACAGGGAGCAGTTTATAATAAATCTATTTTAGCAACGGACCCTGAAAATCTCTAAGTTATAGTAACATTTACCTCACGCAAAAATTATTGTGCAACGATCTTGTCAACAATATTGACAGCCATGCGAACAAATGTAACCCAAAAGAGGGAATAATTTGAGAGGATAACTAAGAAGACTGGGGCACACGTGAAGTGGAGTGTGACGAGACTGATGGAGATGTGAAGGAAGATAAAAAACAAAAAACAAATACAGAATATGGTTTATACAAAGTTTAGATATCAGAACGAATTAAATTTGGAGTAAAAAATACAAGGGTTCCGTTAAAATACAACAGATTTTTTATTTAAATTAGCATAATGTACGAACCAATTTTCTACCATATGTCTGTACATATATAAATACACAAACACCCGCACGCACACATACATTGTTTCTCGTTTCTTTGGTACGGCAGTTCTCTAGATGTCGACTGTTCCATTGGCTGAACATGGCAGGTACGCGTGGCTGTCACATTCTTTCACCTGGTTGACTGCTTCATCTCTCTAACGTATTACTACCATTCCTACTGTTGCCTTTTATATTCAATAGATACACAACAGTATTACTCGAACCTGACAAGAGCGAAACAGCCATGACCAAACCTTGGCTGACAGGCATAACACATCTATGAAGAAACACATATCTGTGTGTGTGTATGTGTGTAACATGATTCACACGTTCAAGTATTTTTTCTATACATTCATACGTATGGATATACACACACAAATATCTGTAAATAATGTAAATAGTACAATATCGCAATAGTCTATGATGCTGACTGATCATCTTCAGTAAAAAACAAAAAAGCAAAACAAAAAGGCTATCTGTTGAATTGCTGATTATGAATTAACGATGTGTTTAGTGGCAAATGACGCACGTAGGCAACATCACACGTAAGGAGAGGCGTTTCTTCTTCAACAAATCGCCAATATGCCAGCATACCGATGAAAACAGTTACTAATTCTATGTATGGAACGATACAAGAGGCAGGGATAAACAGAAGCGTCATGTCTAATTCTTTCCATGTGGTTCCGTTTCAGTGGAAAATATTAAAAGTCAATATTAAATTTAAACAAATAATAATAATAAACTTGAATAAATATTCCATCACCTTTTGTTTATATCATCATCTTTCTTCCTCCTCCTCCGCCTCCTCTACGGTGAGACAAAGCTTGTTCTGAAAACTCCTCCGGCACCTCAAGACAGCAATCGATAGAATTTCGGTAGCCGTTTCGACCTCCAAGGAGAAAAATTTAAAGATAAAGAAAAGATAGTATCCCTAGAGTGTTAGATTAATAAAAGAATTTTTGTAATATATATATATAAGCATTATTCAATAAGGAGTAATGGTATTTCTATAGAGTGGAAAATTCCCACCAGAAGATGCAGTGGTTGCGAGGCGATAGATCGGTGTCAATACACGGACATAAACATAATCAGAAAATAAGATAAAAATCTAAAATAAGATTTAGGGAGTGTTGAAGAAAAGAAACAATATGCCTAAAATCCGCTTGTTATACTTTACATCATGAGTTTGAATGGAAGGCAGGAAATGTAGAAAAATTAGGCAGAATATTTAGTATTTTCCTGTTTAATTATAAACTACGTGAAAATGTGGGTTAAAATACATGATGTATATTACAAACCATATCTGTAGACTGCAGGAATCCATCAAATCGCAGCTGTGTTGCCAAAGTCGTTAATTCTTTCGTTCATGACAGTGCCATGAAAAGGGGAGATAACTACGATTTAGAAGTAAGTTCGCGGCGTAGAATGGAAGCCTTAATAAGTTACCTCTGTTTAAAAGTGCTTTTATTCCTATGGTCTCAATGGGTTTCAACTAATCGAATAGGTTGAATTTTATGTGATCAATAAAGAAGACAATATACTACAAATATATATTCAAATATGCCTGTAAAAGAAGTTATAGCACGCTATCTTTTGAATTTGTTAGCTTATTTGGTTTATTGGAAGGACTAATGAGGGATTTGGAGGGACGAAACATTTTGCAGGAGACAAAAGAAAGCTAGACTTGTATATTAGTGCATGATGTACAGTTTTACATCTAACCATCAGTACACGTTGATTTTACGTCTACTTAAAATAACAACGAAATGTATTTTTTAAAATTAATTACTTTCTCATCTCCACTAAAAAAATCTGTAAAATTTATTTTTAAAAAAATTATAGTCACAAAGAGTAAATACAGACTTGCATCAATAACTGAAAAATACTTCGTCACCAAAAATATACATTCTGCAAGATCATATATCTTATACAGTCCATAACCTTAAGCTGGTCAATTTTTACGCGACTATAATCCAGTTTTCTAAATTTAAAATATTTCGTGTACAATTAACGATTCCTATGACTATATCCCAAATTGCCCAAGTCGTTAAAAGCGGTCCACGTTCCTGACCAAAAGAGTGACATTTTCTACTTGGAATTATATTCCGAATGCAGCGCAAATTGCTCAGCCAAATTTACAAGGGACCAAAGCCAGAGTAAAGAAATGCGAGTGCTGTAAGGGACCCTAAATTGTATATATATTAAAAAAAAAAAAAAAGGCACACATAAATGATAGAAAAACATTTTTTCTTTACAGTTCTATATTTAAGAGATGAGGAATTATGTACATTATTTACATTTGACGGATATTTGTCTTCTTGTTTGTTAATACGTTTGTGTTAACAACAAACAAGATGAGGACAAATATCCGTCAAATGTAAATAATGTATTTTTTTCTTTAATTTTAAACTACAATTTTCACATTTTTTTTTTTTTAGTTTTATCCGTGAGTGACACTGGAAATATTTATTTTACTCAGGATCCATTTCAATGCTCAAAACAGTGGAATTGTTCAATCTGTTTTTATTCATTATGTTCCTTAGTTTATGCTTAATCCTTACCAGTTTTGAAAATGAGCTTTTCTCTATTACAGCTGGTAGTTGTGAGTGACATATGAAAGCTCAAGGCATTTCTACATTTAGAAAACGAAACTCTAAAGCAGTGCTTCGCAAACGGTATGCCGCGGCACACTGGTGTGCCACGAGACGATGCTAGGTGTGCTGTAGTGTAACCTGAATATAATTTTGTTCCCATGTTTAATTATGTTTTTAGTTCAGGTGTGCTGCTGAATTTTGAAAAGAACATAAGTGTACTGCAATTGAAAAACGGTCGTAGAGCACTACTCTAAAGCAGTCATAGGCAAATTGTGACCCACGGAACTTTCTGAATAGCATGCCAACAAAAAATTACCTTGAATTTTGTTGGCAGTGCGACCTGCCTGATGATGAGTCATGTCACATGCAGCCAGCTTCTCGAAAAAAAGTAACCATGCCTGCTCTAAAGAATTGTCAGTCATCTATAAGAATTGGATGAGATATGATGGCTTGGCCATCTCTCCCCAGTTCTTATATTAATCATTAAATCCAGAAATACAACAACACGAGGTATAACGGTAGCAACAGATCAATAGTTTATTCTAGGTTGGTATAGAGCCGTTTCGTTCCTGGGTGAATAGGCATGCCGCTAGAATACCAAAGGAAGCTTCGACCACATGTCGGGGTCGAGTTGGGACAGACGTGTTGTCACCACCGCTGCTGGATGGAAAAGAGATACGTGTTGTCGCCACCGCTGCTAGAGAGAAAAGAGCGCGAACACTATTGCTTTTTCTCCACCTGTTGCATTGCGTATGCGTACTCGGGTACTTCCGCTGACGGCAAATCCCTTGCACATGCACAATGGCACTTCCCAAGATGGCGGCCACACGCGCCACTACACATCAAATGGTAAAACTGTAATTCTACGAAGTTTTACTAGATGACAATATGAGAAGCAGTATTAGTTTTAGACAATGCTATCGACTGCACAGATTCTTCCACACCATTTCGATATGATCCGGCAAGTTTTGATGATCTCTCCATAATTAAATTGCTAAGAATGAAGGAAGCCAAATATAATATTTATGGTTTGATAACCAAGCTATCAATATAGCAAGAAATGCTCTGTTTTTAAACTTCCGAGAAAGGTATCCTGACTTCAATAAATGAGGTAGAAGTGACGAAATCACAGAAACTTGTAATTTCGGCTGTATTCTCTTCGAGTTAGTTGTTCGTGATCTTCTCATTCAGCTCGGCCCTTAGCTTTTTTACTCAATACCTGAGAAAGTAGACCGCATAGCTTGAATATATCCATTTATAGAGTGTGTAAGCTATGCTCAAATCTTCACCAAAATATTACAATGAGGAACTAGTCCTCTGAAAACACCGTAATACTTAATTTCACACAATTACGTTTATTCCTTTTTTTCAACTTTATCATGGTTGAAAATAGTTCTCTAGTTTGTACTGACATTTTCTTTTCTCGTGAGTGTTTTATGAAATGTCATCCAAGACTTGTTTTGTTGCAGAAAAGCTGTGCAAAAGTGCTTCCGTTGCATGAAATGACATACTTTTCACATGGACATATGAGCGCCACCTTTAAACAATGTAGCTGAAAGAAAATGCCACCGATAGGTAAAAGCAAAAATAATATATATAATTCAAAGAAAATTAACGCTTTATGACAGCATTCAGCAGCGCATTTTCAAAAACAAATTACGAATGCGCAAAAAAAGAAAGGGCATCTAATTTGCAAAGTAATTTAATTCTGTAATACGTGCTTATGAACCACTATACTTAACACTGTTGGTAACGTTGCCATAACTTTGTCCACAGCAGTCTTTTATACGTTCTATTTCATGGCTATTAATTTCGACCCCATGTAAATCGCGAGTTAATTATGCGTGCAGACCCCATTTCAGTCAATCAGAACTTTTTTGTTCACATGGTACTCACTAGAACTTTCTATCAACGGAAGCCTTAAATACAGTGGTTTTTAGCGAGAAAAAGCATACTAATACAGCAAAATAAATTATGTTCAACTTGATTTTATATGGGAACAACACACAGCTTAAACAATATCTAATTTATCCATCGAAACGTCGTTACCGTGGGACCAAGATGATCGAAGCAAAGATGGTGGGTATTTTGATCATCGCAATCGATCACCACTAATGCTGTCTGTATTTCTTGAAGCTTTGTACAAATTGTAGCAATAAAAGTATATATAAACTTCCACCAAGTCTTGTCGCAACCCACGCTACAACCCTAACCGCTACCCCAGTGCTAAACTGATACTTTGTTTATCAATTCGAAGAAATGAAAGACGATGTTCCCCCGATGTAATTTGAACTCTGAACGCAGAGAGCCAGAAATGACGCTACAAGGTATTCTATCAAACGATTTTTTGTTTTTTTTCTTTTTACTGATGCTGAACACTGAAAACTCTCAGTGATCCTAAACAACGTTTCTTTGGGACTATCTTGGCGCTATATTAACCACAAAGCAAAATAACCACAGGTTTAGGGCATCACAGAAATGGTAAATGGTTTACGGCACAAAATAAATTACTTTAAACTTGCTAAAGTAAAATTCGAAGTGGTTTATATAGTCAGAAATATAATTTCGAAGTGTTCATAGGATCTGTTCAAAAACTTTACTCTAATAAAAGTAGAACACTTTTCATATATAAACAAATGGAAGTATACAAATATAAACATTATTTCCCATCTTACTGTTAGTTTTGTTTCATGTTGAAAAATCAAAGTTTATTTCATGGTTTATTATTTTTAATATATTTTGAATTACTTATATATGGTGGCATCAACATTTTTTGAGTGCTTAGGGCCTTGTCTAGCCCTACCTCGGCTCCTTATTACTGAATAACTAGGCAACACGTCTACATTTACACCATACGTAAATAAGAAGGTCGGCTTACAATATCTCCTTGTAACATATTTAGTTGGCAGCGGGTGTAAAATTAAATCTAAATCATATGGCCGATTTCTTTTTCAACAAACCCTTCCAGAAAACAGGAAACCGATTCAAATGTTTAGAGAAAATAACCGTCTACCAAATAAGTCTGTAGAACTTTATACTTCAAAACTGTTGAAGGTTATCCTTGATAAATAACACATTTCGTATGTAACCATATTTTTAATCCAAGTTTCTGAACCACTGCTGTTTATTCTAAAGTTGTGCTTTTACAATCGCAAAATTAATCAAAATTAATAGACAAAATTCTTAAACGTATTAATATTAAATTCATTTTTTTTAATAAATATTTGGCACTCAATCGTCATGCATCTGAAGAGGTAAATTATCATCATCATTATCTAATGTCTGTTTTCCATGCTGGCATGGGTTGGACGGTTTGACAGGGGCTGGCAAGTCAGAAGACAGCGCCGAGCTCCATTGTCTGCTTTGGCATGCTTTCTACGGCTTGATGCCCTTCCTAACGCCAACCATTTTACAGTGTGCGCTGGCTGCTTTTTATGTGGCACCAGTAGCAGTGAGGTCACCAAATAATTTACAAGAGAAGACCTCCTCAAATGAGATGGTGGTGGGGTGTTGAGGAAGGTGACTTTGTGCCACATGAGAGGTCAGCAGATGGGCAGAAATAGGCGCTTTGCAATAAAGTAGATACATGGTTACCTCGAGGAGAAAGAGAGAGGTAAGATTTATTCAGATTTCAAAAACTATAGAAATTATAGAGGAAAAAATCGAGCTTAAAAATAAAAAGGAATGCCTATAAAACACTACGATAAAAATATTTTTCGCGTCTATTCAAATAGTATTGGGAAGGATTTTAAAGTATCGAGGCGGTGAGGAGAACGAACGAAATTATCTTACAATGCAATATTGTTGCAGTCGTTAACGTTTACCCAGGTCGACGTTGTTCAAGCCAACTTATGAAAAGCATTCCAGCCGTGGTCATTTTGTCTTTTTCCTCCATTGTTTGTTCTATTTTAAGCTGATAAGGTATAGTTTGATGGAGATTTAGTTGCTATTTCTAAAGAATTAAGCGACTGCATTGAGGCTTTTCTCATTGGCGCGACAGATGTTGATTTTGTGAGTTGATGTGAAAGTCTTGACCTACATTTTCAATAGCCGAAACAGAATATCATCATAAGAATTTAATTTTCTTCTGAAAACAGGATGTCAGCACAGAAAACACTACATAAAAATTGTAAGAAAAATAAGTTAATTCAATGGTTCTTACACTGACAGATATCAGTCCCCAACCCACAAAATTTTAATGAATTTTCTTGCCCCTCCCCACCAACTTCTTTATTAATGAGAAGACAAGACAGACTCTTTGCATCCACATAATTTTTCTTTCTTTATCATTGTGTTTGGACAAGTTTCTAAAGTTTAAAACATCTTTATTTCATTAAACAGCAAATTATCTGCTCTCTTAATTATCTTCCTCTCTTTCTCACACACACAGCGGGGTAGGGCTGCCCCCACGCTTCTGACAAGAAGTGTATATACATATTTATAAAGTTGTTTTCATTTCGCTTTGCCTTTGTAATAACACGTATATTTTAAGGCATCTATTGACCTCTTGGTCGCGGTTCATTAAAGTTATCAAACAGACATACAAATAATGTTTCATTTAAAACACACAAGCAAAGACTGACTTACGATTAACTTCAATCTTGCAAGTCAAAACGTTCTTATGCTTGTATCTAATGTCTTGGACCATATACTAATGAAATAATATTAAAGAACGTCATTTAGGAAAAGTTAGGTTTCACACGCCAGAAGTCTCCTACAGCAAGTTTCTGGAAATATCTAAGATGTCCTCAATGTTCTGTTTTTGCCGTATACTTGATCCTGCATTATGCCTCCAAATAAATGGCTTTAATATTTTTATAAAGAAAAGTGATTATACATATAATTTCGTTATTCAATACAAACTTCAACTAACGAAGACATATATTATAAAATGCTACCCTAATTCTAGAGTAAGCATAGGTAACCTTTTCGGGAAGCGGGCCGCATGAGACGTGGTTCATCATTAGGTGGGCCGCATTACAAAAATAAAAGTGCCGTTTAGAAACTCCTAGACCGTTCTAAAGCTTAGTAGATTACACAAACACGTACGAGATGGCTTTGTGAGTTGAATAACTTTTGAAGAGGTTTTATTAAGGATTCTAAGATTCAAACTAAACCTATTGCTAATGCAAGAAATAAAATTCTTTGATTATTGAAATGTATTAGTTTTAAAATTTAAGAGTTTCTGACTTAACAGGATTTCCTAACTACTTTGGTGTCTTTTGAAAGATTGTTTAACAACAATAAAAAGACATGGCTGAACGAAGATCTATCACTCAGCAATATTTATTTATTTGTTTCTATATTTTTTGACGTTAATATCATTTTAAACTAACTACCACTGCTAGATAAGTTTCGTTATTTGACAGGAGTTATTATTATTTGATGTGTGAAGAACGATGTATCTTCATGTGGTTGATTTCCTTTCTGCGAAAATAGGTACTTCTACTAAAATAGCAGCAGCTAGGCAAGGAGAAGAGAAGCGGTACCATTCCTTAACACGTAATGGCTGACGTTCCCTGTTGCTAAAACTTTTACTTTACCTCTACTAAGAATAACTTCTTCAGAATTATAATTCTTCACATTTCCCTGTTAGATACATGCTCAAAAAGTAAGTTGAATGTTTACTATCAAAGCCTTTACTGATCGATAAATGTAAACTTTGAATGTCATCATAGGTTTTTAAAATTTTATTTGACATTTCATATCTAATTTATATTCTTACGTCTTCTTTAACCCACAATTAATTTCATTGCTTCTTAAACTATTTATATTTCGAACAATTAATATCGTTCTCATCTTATTGTATTCACTTAAATTCAAGTGTGATAAATATTATATATAATGGTCTACTTTAGCTATTCTTTTTTATTTCTTTGTTTACAGAATCATATTTTGGTAAGAAGGAATGAATTCCTTTTATTCTATAAGACTTCGGTAAAAAAAATATTCCATCGTTTTTTCTCTATTTAATGAATGGATTCCGGTTTCAATAAAATATATGTTACTAAAACTAGAAATTGGTTGGTAATTAATGTTGTTATTGTATAATTGATGAAACTTGTTGCGACGGTGGGTGGATGTGTGGTGATGGAGGAGGACAGGGTGGTGGTGGTTATTGACAGACAGCTATCAGAAAAGTTTTTAAATTGTTAGATCCTTATTTTTAATCAACAAGATGTTGGTATTTGCGAATTTAAATTGATCTATTAAAAAATTGATCTATCTGAAGAATGATTTGATTGTTGCCTCTTTAGGAAAACTCAAAACTCACCCATTTCAATTTTTGACACTTGTTACCTTTAACCCCTTTTTTGAATTATGACAACTGTGACTGTTTTTTCTTTTCTTTTTCCACTGTGTGAGTGAAAGCTGGTTTAATAATGCATAATACACGTTCAGAGCTATTCTAGTTTCATTGCACGTCCTTCGCTTTAAACGAAACTATGGGTAAATACAATATACCTGTACACAAGCTTTTATTTGGAAAAAAACTAACGAAAGGCTTCCTGCGTAGTTGTTCGATCTATTCGAAATAAGGGTCAAAGTTTTCTCAAATCTCACCCTAATCTATCGTAAAAAAATAAAGTATCTTAAATACAAGGTGAAATGCGTTTGATCATGGATCTGCGTGATCAGATCTCACCTGGAACTAAACAATTTCCATTCAGAAACGACGGGTGTACTTTTAACACAAATAATTTTTCTTTTTCCATGTTATGTCCACGTCTCTGGTCTACAATACATAATTTCACTCTGCAATATCTATCTACAAATTGGAAGTCGTAGAAATACAGGGGCTGCTTTCGAAACAGATTAATTCAAAGTACAAGAATACAACAGGTGTAAAATAAGTCAGCCATTAGAGGACAGAAGGTGGGGGATGGCAAAGAAGCACAATTTTAAATACTTATTACAAACAGAATGATGAAAACTAAAAAATACTAATAATTGTTGACCAACTGTTTCTAATCTATTTGGATACATAATTATAGTTGACATATATTTGGTTGTTAATTATTTCTATCACGTATTTTGTTTATGATAATTGTTTATAAACAGTTATTGGTAACAGCGCGCTAAAACTGGCGAATATTTCTTTTAAACTGTAGAGATGAGTTAAATTCTTCCTTCAATAAACTAAAAACACTGCACAAAGACAAACTTCAGTAATGTCCTGGCAACCCAATAAGTTCTGGAATGCTTGTCTACAATCGTGCTATCATATATCATGTTTCAACTGGGTGAGAACAGTCTGAGTGTAGATATCACTTGACGGCCATAATCCTTTCTCAGCTGACACCTGTGTATTGATCGGATTGATATAACCAGAAGATTTAATTTGTATCACCTGAAGCCAGGCCTGTCACCAGACTTTGGTGCCTGGGGGTGTTTCAGAATAATTCTGGGTGGGCACTAATTTGTATAGAGGGTAGATTTTTGTAAACTGTAATTTATAAATCTGGGTGCAGCATTAAATAAGTGAATTGGACAGTGCCATCCAGTGCACTCCACTAAGCAACAAGCATGCCGGAAGCAATTAAGGAGGTTTAATCGAGAAATGATATTTTTAACATTAGCTCAAGTCTGTATAATAAAAGCATAGTTTTCAAACAGTATCTTGGACTATACTCTTATATGGCTCATTCCGTTTAAAAACAACAGTGTGTATAAGATATATAAGGGCAGGTTGGTTACTGAAAGATATGTGCAAAATATTTTCAATTTAAGGAAATTTCTTTAATTAGAGAAAGAAAAGAACAACATAGTAGCAAGTGTTTGTAATACTCAAAGAAAGGAAAGCAGCCAGCCGGCAGAAACGTTAGAACGCCGGGTGAAATGCTTAGCGGTATTTCGTCTTGTCTTCACGTTCTGAGTTCAAATTCCGCCGAGGCCGACTTTGCCTTTCATTCTTTCGGGGTCGATAAATTAAGTATCAGTTGCGTACTGGTATCTATCTAATGGACTGGCGCCTCCCCAAAATTTTCGGGCCTTGTGCCTAGAGTAGAAAAAAAAAAAACTCAAAGGGAGGGGAGATAATTTCAAGAAATTGAGAATCAATTTACATAGATGTGCTTAATAAACATGCCTTTGTCTTTTCTTTGAAAATTTCAGAGGTTTGATTGGTAATACTAATGGGTCGAGTGGGCATATAGAAGATTTTTTATTGGCTCACCATGTGATATCAGTTGGGTTGGCCACCATCTGGGGGTTCCAATTGTGTTGTTATCAACTGAAAGAGTTATCTCCTCTCATTTTAATTTCTACCCGGGAACAGGGGCAAGTTGGCAGTTAATGTACCTCCATACCTATTGTTGGTAATTATTTTTAAAGCTTTATCAGAACTCCCATAGTACTTTCATATGACCACGTGAACTGAGCCATTGAGAGGTAACCTAATATATGATAAAGAGATATGTAATCATTTATGTTTGACAGAAACAGACGGGAATATTTTTCAAAGTTGTGGTTAGGTCAGAGTTTTAGCTTCACAGATATGATTGAGGCGTAGTTGAGCTATATGAAGGAAGACGAATAAGATAGGAATAAAATGTATAAATATAATGAAAGAACTATGAGGTATAGCATCCATATCTCCCTCATATCACACAGTTTTAGAATAGGAAAGATACATGCTGGTGTCACATAAAAAACATCCAGTTCATTCTGTAAAGTGGTTGGCATTAGGAAGGGCATCCAGCTATAGAAACTATGCAAAAACGGACAATTGGAGTCTGGGGCAACTCTCTAACTTACCATCTCCTGTCAACCCATCCAATCCATGCCAGTATGGAAAATGGATGTTAAATGATGATGATTTTGGATAATGTTCTAAACCTACAAAAAGCATGAGAGTTGAAGCTGGGGTACTTTTAATCATAGGCTTGCATGTTCAGGGCTAATATAGAGTTTTTAATGAGCTGGTTAGCATGTCTCTGGCCCTGGTATAATTACAAGTTATTGATTCCAATTAGTTGTGTTTAGAACAGTGGAAAGAAATACAAGAAAAGTTGTAATTAACTGTTAAGCTTTATTCAGCCAGTCAGTGAATTTGTACAGCAACTGGTTGGTTAAATCATGATGATAACTTTCTGAAGAAAGTATACATATTTGATTCTCAGATCAGTAGAAATTTGATGTGTGCTTGACAGAAATATATTACATGACTTCTTGCAGTCTCTCATTCTTTCTGTTTATACGAGCGCGGCAAATAGGAACACAAGTAGTGCATCAAAGCTACTTGTTAAACCACTCTCCTCTCTTTCTCTGAAGATTCCCACCTCACTGATGAAAACAGCAAAGGTTCTCTTATTTATAGATGCCATTAGGCTCCAGGAAACAAAATCTATTTTGCCATGCTTCATTGGTCTAACGTATCCAATCTCAACAAAGGTGACTGATACAATAAGTCTCAGGCTTTAAAAAAGTAAGTACCTGGGTTGATTTGTTCAAATAAAGCCATCAAGATGGTGTCCCAGTAAAAAATAAAAGATAGATCGTATAAAATGAGTATTAAAAATCAAAGCACTCTGACAATTTATGCTGTTTTTCTCTTTCTTTCTCTTCAGATTCCCTTTTTCTTTTAATTGGACGTGACTCTGATGTGAAACAATGATCCTCTTGGATAATGTGCTTCCTATCGTCGATGATTTTGATCCTCCCAAATGTCTCAGTGAACGCTGCCATGACATATTTCCTGATTTTGTGACGTTTGTCATCATACCAGCTGCTGTATTGCTTTTGGTTGTTCTCTTTCTCAGCTGCATGATGTGTTGTGGTAGAGTTGGCATGTGAGTATGTTTCAGCATTTCTGAATCTTCTAGTCTAGTATTGATTCTATTACAGAAATTAAAATCTATTTCCAGCCACTTGTGATGTGGACCATATAGCAGAGGTAATATACCTGCCCTAATAGTTCACAACCCATTTTAGATAACACATGGGTGCAGGCATTTCTGTGTAGTGAGAAGTTTGCTTCCCAGCCATGTGGTTTTTGTTTCAATCCCACTGCATGGCCCCCAGAGCTAGTGTCTTCTGCTATAATCCCAAGCTGACCAAAGCTTTATGAGTGGATTTGTTGGACAGAAACTGAAAGAAGTTTGACATATATATATATATATATATATATATATATATATATATATATATATATAGTAGGAGCACTCCATCTGTTATGACGATGAGGGTCCCAGCTGATACGATCAACAGAACTGCTTGTTCATGAAATTAATGTGCAAGCTATGCCATTCAGTTCTAATCTTCGGTGTAAACATGTCTAACCATGGGAAAACATCTTTGCAATGCTGGCAACAGAAAGGGAATCTGCTTGTAATATTCCATATGACTCATGCAAGCATGGAAAAGTGGATGTGAAAATGATATGATGTTGATGACAGTCATTATATATTTGATTGTTTTTCCGTGTCTTATTATATGACCAAATTTCATAATATGATGAGCCATATATGATTTTTGTTTTATGTTCAAGAGCCACAACGTGTATCTTTAAAATTATGCCTATAAATAAGAAAATATACTGCAACAAAATTTTACTCACTAAAGTATAGTGTTTAATCACTGCTTCCTGGTCAATTGTTAAAGGCATTTTAGATAAAATAGCACCAAAGCCCAACATTATCTGAGGAGATGACCATTAAATAGGAGAAAATAAACAATAGCCTAGAGGTGCTAGGAATGAGAGGTAATTTTGATAAAATTGAGAATCAATTTCACTAATTTAATTTATATTAGGGGAGAAATAATCAGTCCTGATCTCTCATTCTCTCACTTTAAAATCTCAAATGGTTTATTCAGTATATTTTTATGAAGTTGCAAATAAATACAAAAATATATAGTAGCAGTTATCTAAAATGTTTTGTTTTTTTCTTCTTTCCAGAGAGAAAAGAATTTGTCAGACACCAGAGTAAGTTAATTTTTTTTGATTTTTAGAAACAATGATCCATATTGAGCTATTTGTCTCATAGTTTAACACCCAATCACAGTTATTGCATTTTGAGGTGGGACAAGACTCTTTGCTCATCGCCATATTACTCATGTACTGGTTCAACTGTCTGATAAAACAGTTGTCATAAAAAAGATCTTGTATAAAATACATGGCAATGTATGCTTCTCTTTTTATTTACAAAGCTATTCAATCCACTAATATTTTTCCAACCATCCATCCATCTTCTCCACTTTCTATTCCTGGGAGGTTCATCTAGGTAGCCCTAAGGCATACCTTTCGTGGGGTTTTATCAGAAGCAGCCATCATTATACTGTCCAACTGAATTCCCAAGTATATCCAACAGAGACGATGAATATTATCTAACCATCTCATTCTTGGTCCACCTCGAGGAATCTTGCTGGTTAGCTCAGCTCAAAGAATTTGTCTAGCAGTTCTTTCCTGTGACATTCTAATAAAATGTCTGTAGTGTCAGAGCTGTGACTTCTCAGAGCAGAGAAGTAGCAACTCAAGCTGGAGAGCCTCCCTGATCTCTGAGCTACTCATCCTGTCTGGTAACGTCACTTCAGAGACCTTTCAGAGGAACAATATTTCAGTTGTTACCCAACATTCTTGACTATAGGTGAGGATAGGCACAAAAACTGAATTGAAGATAGTAAGTTGTTTTTTACACATATTCTTTGCTGTGGATCGAATATGTTGGAGCTAGCACCTGCAATTCTGGTATCATAATCAGCATTAACCTCTTAACATATCTCGTATATTTTCATTCAGACATATCTAGTAAATATATATTTAAATGAAAATATACATTCACTATACTCTGGGGTATCTGTCACTTATTTCTAACCTGAAATACTTCGTCTGTGATGTTATTCCTGTCTTCTACCACTAACCATCATTTCTATCAGTAACTTCGGAATAAATCATAACTGATCCAAAAAAATTTGTGTACTTATTCTTCCTTATACACAGATTCAAAATGAATAAATAAAAAATATTTTTTGCATAGAAATTGAAGACAAATGTGTATGTTAAGAGGTTAAATTAGTGTCGACCTACTATTTACATTTTCAGTGTTAAACCAGATGGCACATAGTTTGTGCCAGTCCTAATGACATATATAGAGTACATCTCTCTACCTTTAACCTATTAGCTGTCTGTTTAGCCACTGGTCTAAATCCTACATCCTTAAAACTCCATTAGTTTTACTTATCACACAAACATTACATTGCAGATCTGAGCTAACTCAGTACACTTCAATTCGGCAAGCTTCCCTTAGTCTTCGTCAATTGTCAAATAATCGCGATACTCCAATAAATATAAGAAGTGCCTCTTTGTCACTTGCACATCAAAAGCGCCGACAGCGTCTCAACAAGGCCCATGGAAATACATCTCAGTCTGCCCCAACAACTTTACAGAGGTAATTATTTTATATATATATTTTTTAACTGTTTAGAATTCATTTTCACCAACATGAATTATTGTATATTATATTGTAATGGATTATTGTATATTTTATCATGTGTCTCCAAACACACATATATACATATACATATCTATAAGTGTGTTGATAGAGAATTTGAAGTTTCACTGATATATGGTTTAAGAAACTTTAAGATTGCTGTCAACAAAAGTAAATCATTTTAAATATCAGACTCTACATATATACCAAGTCTTTAATTCAATTAATGTTTATTGCTTTTATCCATACAAAAATACTTTTAATCAATTATTTTATGTGTGTGTGAAGGCACATTGTTAGAGTGTTGGGATCACAATCATGAGGTGGTGAGTTCGATTCCTGGGCCAGGCTGTGTGTTGTGTTCTTGAGCAAGACACTTTATTTCATGTAGCTCCATTTCACTTAGCTGTAGAAATGAATTGTTTTATTTTCCCATAATACCAACCTGCTCACTAGGTAGGCAGGTCAACATTCCCCTTAAAGGGAATTCTAATCCATTACAGGGTTACCCATTCACAACTGGGTGAACTGGAGCAACATGAAATGAAGTGTTTCGCTCAACAACACAGTGCACTGCCAGGCTGGGAATTGAAACCATGATCTTGCAATGATGAATGCAACACCTAGGCCACACACCTTGTCTCACATACACATATACAACATCTCAGACAAAAAAAAAAAAAACCTGATTTCTTTTGACTGCTGGAGGTGCAGCATGAGTAACTTGCTATCAAGAGTGGTGTGTCATCATGTCTATTTATAACTAGTTTTAGCAATGGTTTTACAGCATGGAAACAAACTGATTAGAATATTAATAGATTGAATCTTGCATTTCTTGTGTGAACCGCATTCACAATAATTCTCATTTGGTTTTTGTATTCCCTTTCTCTTTTCATAAATGGCTGATATTAACGTTGAATAATGAATGTTTTAGATGAAGATCAGAGAAAAACTGATTGCCATGCAGTATATTCAGATCCAAAGCTGAGACAGCCAAGAAATCTACAGAGAAATAAGCATTTTCAGACTCTGATTACAACAATTGTAAAAAAGAAAACAATGCTCCTATTATTTATTGACTCAATGTATTATTCCAAATTGTATACATACTTAAAATAAAATTATCCTATATTAAGGTACAGATTTAATTTTTTCTCTGAAGGTTCCAGGTTCAATCCCACTTTGTGACACCTCGAGCAAGTGTCTTCTGCTATAGCCCTGGGCCAACCAAAGCCATGTGATTTGGTAGACAGAAACCTAAAGAAGCCTATCATATGTGTATATATATGTGTGTGTGTGTGTTACTGTCTCTTTGCCTTGATAGTTGTAAACAAATGTTACTGTCCTTCGTTCATCTTCCATGAAAACGTCTGGTCAAAGAGAATTATTACCTTACTTGGAAACAGGTAAGGGTTGGCAACAAAAAGGTCATCGGCCGTAGTAAATGCACTTTAACAAGATTTATCCAACATGCAAAGATGGAAAAGTGGACTTCAAAGTGACAAGATATGATGTCTGGTATAAAATTTTGGAATGGGTCACTTAACTCCAGCGATAAAGTGGCTGCATTCAGCAAACCGGTAAACGGTAAAGAATTTTGTGTAGTGTGGCCAGTACAAACCAAATGGACAGAAATGGATTAAATAGTGTATACTTTAGTTCAAGCATGAGAAGCCCGACATTGGGGCCACAAGCAACCCTTTTGCTTTTTTTTATAAATGTATGTCAAAGTCATCTGTTCCCGTGCTGGTGGCACATGAAAAGCAACCCGCATACTCTGTGTAGTGGTTGTCATTAGGAAAGTGTTGCCTTGCTTGACACTGATATGTCCCACATTATAACGACTTACTTCATTGTCTGTTGTTGTTGGCACTCCATCGAGGGTTCCAGTTGATCCATTTAACGGAACAGCCTGCTCGTAAAATTAACGTGCAAGTGGCTGAGCACTCCACAGACACGTGTACCCTTAACGTAGTTCTTGGGGATATACAGTGTGACAAGACTGGCCCTTTGAAATACAGGTACAACAGAAACAGGAAGTAAGAGTGAGAGAAAGTTGTGGTGGAAGAGTACAGCAGGGTTCGCCACTGTCCCCTGCTCGAGCCTCGTGGAGCTTTAGGTGTTTTCGCTCAATAAACACTCACAACGCCCAGTCTGGGAATCGAAACCGCAAGTCCGCTGCGCTAACCACTGGCCCATTGCGCCTCCACTTCATTGTCTGTATGACTAGCCCAAATGGCATACCTCGCAGTTTGACACCACTTGTGCCTGTCCACTATTTAATTGTGGTGCAATAGCCCACTTCTCTCACTCGGGGGTGTCCTCCACAACAAAAAGATATCAAGCCATAGAAACCATATCAAAATAGACAATTGGAGTCCAGACAGCTCTTTTCAAACCCTCCAACCCATGCCAGCATGGAAAACAGACATTAAATGATGACGATGATCCAGTCATTGGGCTACAGCTATGCAGGGGCAACATCGTGAAGGGGTTAGAAAAAAAAAAAATCAACTCAACTGATACTTCAGACGAATTACCATGAAGCATTTTACCCAGCATATGAACAATTCAACCAACTCACCCCCTTGTACTCCCTACAGTATTATCCTGTTAGTGGTGTGGACAGAGCTTTATGAGTAATCTCTTATGGCCTGGCCCAATGCAAGTAAGTTCACCCATGCCTACTTTAGACAAAGAGTGATCAACACCATCATTAGCCAGCCATAAAATGAGTAACTGAAGCCAGCTAAGATTGCTGCTAATAGTAATGTTAGAAAGGTGCTGGAAAAGAAATATTAGGATCTGAGATGTTAAATTCATTGGTAATTGAGAGTATCTACTTGGTACAACCTGCTAGAAATAGCAGCCAAATCACACTATGATTACCCTCTAAAAAATAGCCACACTGATCTGGAGTTCCCTAGATGAGGCAGTTAGCATCGAAATGCCTCTAATCAGGTTTGACCTGGGGTTAAACTAAGGAGCCTATAACTTCATTCACCAAGCTGAATGTTAATGAACAAACTCATCAATAAAGTGGAAATGGCTTCATTGACAATCCAGTATTGATTTCCAGTTGTTTCTATTGAGCTGTCAAAAGAACTTGCAACATTAACTTTCTTGATGTTAAATTGTTCCTCATTCAATATTAACTTCCTGTTTTAAAGTGATTTTAATTAAAACCTATTGAAGTTCCTAATATCAGCTTAATAATAAAGTAATTTTACTAAATTGTACATTATTTTCACAATTTAAAATTAAGTTAACCCTTTTGATACCAACCCAGCTGAAACTGGCTGTGTAGTACAAATGTCTTGTTGACATAAGCTTTGAATTAAAATCTTCCACCAAACCTTAGTCACTATTTATGTTCCTAACACCAGCTTAATGATAGCTAAGTTAGTTTACTAAATTTTTTGTTATATTGAAAGTAATTGAAAGAAACAGAGCATCTCAAAATAAATACGGTAATGAAAGAGTTAAAGTCAGTGTATTTCAACAGAAAAACGCTGCCTCAATTAAAAAAAAAACTCTTATTTATGCCAAAACCAGCTGTATATAATCCGGTGCTGAAGCCATATGATCATCTCATTTATTCCAGTGCATTTTACAATGTGCCTTTCCTCCTTTAGACAATCAAGAAGAGAAATTTTATTTCTACAAACTCTCAGCATGACCAAGCCCGCAGAAATATACACCTCCTCCTTACTTAGAAATTCACCAATATATATTTCTATGAGAATGTGCACACACAAAGATACATTCAAATACAATCTTTATTATCCAACCCCAACACACACTGGCTCGTTTCCTTATTACCACTCTCTTGTATTACATTTCTGATAGTATAGTAATGTTCTATAAACACCAACAATGTTATGATTCATGCACAAGTTTGTCAGAAATAGCCAAGACCAATCAACAAACTGCAGAAATTAGTTATCTCTTTTGCTATGGAAATCAGATATATCTGCTCAAAATTTCATTACCAATCTACCTTTTGTTGAGGAATGGCATATATGAAACAATTTATAACAAATTTATTAAGGCAATATCACTTGCAGAAAATGCCAATTCTATTCTTTGGTTGATATTTAAGATCGTTGCTGGAATAACCATGAAATTTAATTCCACATTGAAAAAGTTAATAAGCAATACACTAGACTCTGAAATCAAATTTAAAACGGTTTTAGTCATGAAATATTAGGAAAAAGAATTGCTAATTCTATTGTTTACCAATTTCTAACATTAGCAAAATGCCATACTTTTGCTGGGAAGAGTACATACTAGCCCATGTTTTATAGATCCTGAATATGAAAAGGCAACGTTGACCATAGCAGAATTTCAACTGAAACATGGAAATGAAACGAAATATTTTGTCAGAAACTCTATTTTAACACTTACTATGTATATTAAATAACACTGAAATCACTGGTTTTGTGTAATAAAGTAAAAACTGTAAGACATGAGATGAGGCTCAATTTCTTTTATTTTAAACCATAAATAACTTCAGGTCATCACTATTAATGTTGTTTTCTTCTGAATGAACAACCTGGGGAAAAAGTGAGAAAAGAATTATTAAACGACAGTTGTTATTGTAGAGTCCTCTTCAAAGTAACAAAATAAAACATCGTTCCAAAGGCTGTATGTAGCTTTGATATATATTAACAGTCAAGCATGCAAGTGGCAATACATCATAGCTCTCTCCTCAGTCAATCAAAAATAAAGGACTGTGTTCCACAAGAACTTATGTACATTGACAAGCTAATGCTCAATGCAGAATCAAAAAAATTCCAATATACAATATAAAACAAGTCTGACCTAAGAAGACGGTGGGAAAATATGGTAAAGCCTAGGGTATTAGTTTATAGAAAGGATCTGCTGACCTTGCATAGTATACAAAAAAGGCAAGAATTTAACTGTATTTACTCATTATGAGGGGAAATTTAATACAAAACATCGGGTTCAAAATGGGAGAGAAGCAGTGTTAAAAAGAAAATTTACTACTGATCTTTAGCTACAAAATACAGAGGAGGGGATCACACATTCAAAATCATCGCACTCAAGTAAATACATGTAATCAAGGAAAATATTTTATGTACAAAGATGTAGTTAGTATAACTGGAAGCCAAATTTTTGTAAATACTTGAGATGAACTTGTAACAGTGATAAATGATCATGTGTGTACTGTTGGGTAAATTTTAAGCTCAACAGTTGAAATTAGCATCCTTCATAAGCAAGGATAGAACAGTACTAATTCAGACAAGCATGTTTGACATTGTTCCTTATTTTGTTGCGTGATGTCTTGCATAGTTATATAAATGCTAGGTCTTTTTTACAGGTATATTAGTTAGTCACCACTACTGAGACATTTTATTAACTATCTCACATACAAGTAAAAAAGACCTAGCACTTATATAACTATGCAAGACATCACGCAACAAAATAAGGAACAATGTCAAACATGCTTGTCTGAATTAGTACTGTTCTATCCTTGCTTATATGAAGGATGCTAATTTCAATTGCTGAGCCTAAAATTTACCCAACAGTACATACATGATCATTTATCATTGGTGTTTGATTCCAAAATGACACCATCATTTAATGTCCAATTTCCATGCTGTCACAAGTTAGATGGCTTGACAGAAACTGGCAAGACTAAGGGATGCACCAGGTTCCATAGTCTGTTTTGGCTTGGTTGACCTTCTTAATGCCAACCACTTTACAGAGTGTATTGGATGCTTTTTCTTTTTTACATGGCACTTTAGTTACCAGTAACAAATGAATAATAGAACACATGGGAAAATAAGTTTCATTCAGACCCCCCCCCCCCCCAAGTAGTCCTGAGCATTGTGGGTGGCTACAGGGATGCACCTTTGCAGTCCAAGTACAATCTTTGACAGATTCATTTGCTATAGCTGTAACATGGTTCACAACTAAGCACAGTGATATCACAGATCAATAACGAATGAATTAGTCATAAAGGAGGATGGATGCACTCCCATCCAATCTACCTACAATAGTTAAGCAGCTAATATTTAAGCCCCAGCAAAAGGATTCCAACCACAACTAGATAATTGATGTCTAGTCAATTAAATCTGGTGGTTAGTGCTGTGACCAGTTGGTTCTTTTAGGGCACATTACATTACATTGAAGTTTTCTCTACTGTTTAGGCCAGATCTGGCCAGCTTACTAACCATTAGCATGCAGATTATTCTGCCAAAATGTAATGCTTATCTATTCACTTTGTATTGAATTAATCATGCATTATCCTGTACCTTTGAGATATCGCTGATGTAATTATTTATTTTGAGAATGAAAAAAACTCTATAAGATAGATGTGAGAGGCCAGGGCTAGCTAGTTTGAACATTAA
Source organism: Octopus bimaculoides (assembly GCF_046866305.1). Taxonomy (NCBI): domain Eukaryota; kingdom Metazoa; phylum Mollusca; class Cephalopoda; order Octopoda; family Octopodidae; genus Octopus; species Octopus bimaculoides. The sequence goes on along the minus strand of NC_142945.1, from coordinate 12,528,527 downwards.
ACAGATAGAATATTTTGACCGGATATGGCTGGTTTAAATGTTAAAGGGTTAAAGCAGGGGTCTCCAAAGTGGTCGATATCCCTGGGGATCAATGAGGGGTTGATGATCCAAAAAATTTGGAGACCCTTGGGTTAAAGCAATGATGTGAAAGATGAGACAGCTTTGTGAACAGAGAACAAAATACGTGTGTAAATACATACACATATGCACATTTTGTCGCAAAGAGGATGTGAGATGGTAAATACTATAGCTAAGAGCGTATATATCCCTTAATTTAAGAGATGATAATTATTAAAGACAAAATACACCACATATGAATTAATATACCCTATATGTGAAGAGAATCTTGTATAATGAAGACTTATACCACAAATATTCCCTCAATTACTTATTAACGAAGGAGTAAGAACATAACAATATCGATCTTTTGCAATCTTCTGGTTGCTGAATATTATCTTTAAGGTTAGGCATCACCATTATTTTATGTCACTTTCCAGGCTAACATGTCATCATATTTATTCTAAACTGCCTCTCAGTTCAGAGCTACTGCTCCTTAAGAACAACAAATGGTATCTTCATGCACAGAATTTATTAATATGTTTATTTGAACAAAAGAGAATGCTTCTTACCTTCTGTAAGTCTGGCTTTGCCTCCTGTGGGCTGACATAATACAGTTGAACATCCAACACACAGAACAACAGTCTGAGCATGACTGAATACTGTGGTGATTTTATAACACCCTGGAAAACACAAACCAACACAATTAAAGTCACTCTCTCTACAATATCAGTCAACATATAATTACTTCAAATGTCACAGACAAAATTATGTGAAAACAACCATCTATTAGTTAAATGACAATTATCAAGCAACTTCAACAGATCATCATCATTTAACGTCCATTTACGGTGCTGGCATGGATTGGACGGTTTGACAAGAGCTGGCAAGCCAAAGAACTGCAACAGCTCCATTAAAGACTAAATACTAAAATAGTAGACATAAAAAAACTATTTTCAAATTGCTGCCCTTCAATGAATATATATTCACAAATTTACATTTAGTTAATATAGGCAGATTACATAAAATTAAAATGAAACTAGCAGCATTTGGACATTTCTGAATCCATTCATATTCTTGTTTATCCCAATCATTTCTGAACGAACTCTATGTCAAAAACTGTGGTTATACGGTTGCCTTTTTCAATCCCAGTACATCTAGGAATAAATCACCCGAAATATAGTTTATATTTCAAGATTGTAAGGTGCGTGCGATTTGTGAGATTCCTTTATTTCTAGCAGGTCAAAGCCAAGCGAAAAATTATTTACAGTTTGAAAGTAATAATGCCTTTTGATCCTTAAACATTTCGAAAACCAAAATAAAACAGAGCAAATTTGATGAATCAATATTTATCAAAAGATAAACAAATAATCGTTAATAGTGATTACTAAAAATCGTTAAACCAAAAGTATTTTTTTCCTATGAAAGTGAAAGTCTTTATTCAAGGGAAAGCCCAACTAATATTTAAAAGACGCGTAGAAAGTGGATATCACACTTTGCAATGGCATTCAAACAACTTACACCCCATTCATAGCAACAATCACACGAGCAACGTATCTACAACATTCACCAATACATAAAAATCCTGTATAATTTCAGCTTACAGATTTTTCAGAAAAATAATAATTAAAATCCTTTTACTATAGACACAAAGCCTGAAATTTTATGGGCGGGGATTTAGTTGATTACACTGACCGCAGTATTCAACTGGTATGTATTATATTGATCTCGAAGCGATAAAAGTCAAAGTCAACCTCAGCGGAATTTGAACTTAAAACATAAAGACGGATGAAATGTCTACTAAGCAAATTTGTCCGGCGTGCTAACGATTCTACCAGCTCGCTGCCATAATAATAACGATTTCTTTAAATCAAACTTATTTTACAAAATCGAAAGTTACAATTTTCTTTCGTCAGGTCTTTTTCGATCATTAACGATTATTTGTTTTATTTTTCACACAGATTAATTATCTTTGTTGTTCGTCATTTTAATTGTTCAAAGATCGAAAAATTAATATGAAGTAATCAATATTGTACGCTAACTTCAGAAATTTATTTTATCTCAGTTCATTCATAAAGACATCTGATAAAATGCCAATGTTCGGAATTCAGTTTAGCCTTTCATCCTTTCGGGGTTCGATAAATAAAGTACTGGTTAAATATTGGGAGTCGTACTCAACCTTTTTCCTCTTCAAAATTACTGGTCTTGTGTCAACAAAAAAATAAATCATTATTTTATACATTTGCAGCAAAGACAAATCTGTTGAAGGAGCAGTTAGAAGAATAAAAATGGTGGATATTTTTGAATCCTAAAATATAGATCCAGATTTAACAATCGAAATCAACTTCAAATCACAATCTATTATTTTAATTAAATGACACATTGGATCCTGGGACCAGTTGAATCAGATGTCAAAAGGCTAAACATACAAATGTTAAAGAAAAACAAAAGTGCCTTTCATATTCACATACAAATGAAGGCAAAACAAAAATAGATCTTATGTATTTTAGGAGACTGGCGACTTTAAATTACATATCTAATATTTAAAGCCAGCATGGGCAACCTTTCCGGAGAAGCGGGTTGCAATACTAAGAAAAATTCACGGTAATTTTTCGTTAAGCGTGCTAATTCAGAAAATCCCGCGGGCCGCAGTTTGTTCATGACTCATCTACAGGAATAAACGTTGACTTCTAACAAAATCACTTTATACTATATGACACATTTTCAATTAGTTTCTGAATGGTCATCATGAATATAAATGGGATACACTTAGAAAATACAGTGTGTTCAACTTTGAGATCAACAAGATATTTCAACGCACAAAAAATCATGGGATATGTTGGCACACGCCTTCGAGTTAAAACGAAAGATTGCCTCATGAACCCCTAACCCTAAACAACTGGTGTGTGTATTCTTTACCTTCACCAAATTTTGTATTAGTTATTTAGATATGTATTTTAGTTTCATTTTATGATTGTTTTGTGCCAAAATATTTTGAAACTTATTACCAAGTGTTAAAATACACCTTAAAATAAATAAACTTAACTTACCTGGGCATTTGACATCCATAAAGTAACTGTTTGGAGACTGTACAAGTCTTTTTAGTTTACATTTCCTTCGTTCCTTTTCTAAGGAAGGATGCAATAAATCTTTAGCGAGCTGCAATGATAACAACAGAAATATTAAACACTTAAACATTCACCACGCGTGTCTTCAGAAATATTAAATTAAAAGCACGCACTTAGAATATCTGCTAAAAAGACAGAAATTTTAAAGAGATTACATCTTCCAATGAAGGACTTGACATAACGATTTCAAGAACAAGATAAATGGAGTGAAAATATGATAATTCCCGACCTTTTGGTCGCTTTTAAGCCAATACAAGTGTTATAATTAAGTTATTTAACAAGATCGTGTGCGATCACACACGGTAATCTTAGTTAGTAAAACATGTTTAATAAAGAACTTGCAGAATTAAATTATATAAAGAGCTTGTTGAGAGAAGGTTAAATGGGGAAATGTATTAAAAGAGATATCACTTTTAATTGAGAAATGTTTTTGTTGTTAAACAGACACCATTATTAAATTCGATAAAGCGGAAGTCACGTCGCATGTGTTTATATAACGGGGAAAAAAACATAACAAAAGACCAAATATAACGCTAAATATTGCAGTTTTACCTAATTAAGATAATAATTAACGATTTCTTTGTTATATTTGACAACAATGAGAGAAGATTAAAGCAAAAACAGACGAAAAAACAGAGCAGCAAATTACTAACCGGCATGATGTCCCGTTAAACCGTACAGAAAGGAAGTTCAAGAGGGAATTGCTTATATATATAGTAATAAAGTTAACGACTCATTCTCAGCAATAGTATCGTATTCATGCCATTAATCTTTTTCCATAATTAATTAAATGTTGCTGTATATCTAACTGAAAATATACGCTTTTGCTGATATTTTTATTCTTCGTATAGCAAATACATATCATGAATATTGAAATCAGTGAACTTAATTTAGGTTCAGAATGTGACAAGTGTTGCATATTTAGGTGAAAATTAAATTCAGGCTGTTAAACCGTAACATTGAAATCAAATCTACCTGTTTATTCCTTGTTCTAAGATACATAGAAAGCAAATATACTACTTAATATAGTTTCCTTTCTCATTTTTTTCCGTGGGTATAACTCCTAATTATGAACATTGATACTTTACCGTGGGGAGGGTGGGGTAATTTTGAAATTTTGTCAACATGCAACAAGTTTGCTTCTTAATTTTAAATCAAATTAATTTTCCCTTTTTCCTCCTTGCGACTGAACTACTCAATATATATTTTATTGAGAAATATGTTACCCCACCAATATTTCTTCAGCACGCGCTTCCCCTACACTCCATATTGACCCACGGTGAACATCACCTTTCCAGTTTATTTCATTATAACGAACCAACGACGGAGTTTCTATGAATTCACTCGACCCGCTGGAGATTGCAGCCAAATCGGCGGAGACGGGCTGTATGTTATCTGAACCTTTCCCCACTAACTCAAAACCTAACCCTAACCCCGTTTGCCAAAGCGCATTTTTTCCTTCATATTTATTTCATATAAGGTGCATTTCAACTACTACACTATTTTTTTTTTCACTTTTTCCACCGGGTGTGGATCTATATAAAAACCGGAGGGGGGGGATAGAAATTTTGAAATTTTTTTTTCAGAATCGGAATCTCCATAGCCTAAAACGTGGGATTCCGTAAAAAAAAAGAAAAGGGGGGAAAGGTTCAGATTAGAAATTAATTTTTTTTTTGTAACTGAACACTTTCAAACTTCGGACACTGGTAGAATGTGCCATATAAAACATTTTACTGTTAGTGTTGTTGAGAAAAGCTTATATTTTTTCACTTCAATTCGGTTCAAACTAATAGCCGCAGAGATGTTATTTTCAGAGCAATCGAACCCCCGAAATAGTTTTTTTTTTTATATGTTGGGTTGAAACCATAGATAACACTTCACCCTCGACACAAATACCACGTAAAAAAAAGTAGCGTTACAATATCCTAGTTATTCTCCTTAGCAAGGGATTTGTGTTTAAATAGGAGAAAGTATTTTCAGTCTCTACTAATTTCTCCCTAAAGTCCTAAAGAAGTGAATAATCACATTTCAGTAGCCATCAACTTTTAATATAGGATTTGTACAAATCCAAAACAAAGTTGTTCTCTGAATAGTATTTTTCGTTTTCTAGCGTAAGAGGAATGTCTCTGAGTAAAGTGCAGCAAATATAATACTAAAGCAAATGAACTGTCAGCTGAATACGTGACTGTTTCTCTCTGTCTCTTTCTTTTTTTTCTAATTTCACAGTTACTCCCTCATTTCTCCCCTCTCTATTTAATCTCGCCTTTTCTCGCTCAAATTTCTTTTCTCTCTCTCTCTTTCTTTCTTTCTAATCTCTCAATCCCCCCTCTCTGTTAAATTATATATAATATCTCTGTTCACCCTCTCTTTATATAAGTATTTCTCTCTCCCTCTTTCTTCCTCTCTGTCTTATTTTGTATATAGTTATCTCTCTCCCCTCTCTTACTTTGTATATGATGATATCTCTCCCCTCTCTCGTACTTTATATATAACTATATTTCTTACCCTCTCTTTCAGTTTATATATAACTATATCACTCCGCCCCTCTCTTCTACTTTATATATATATATATATATATATATATATATATATATATATATATATATATATATATATATACATAAAAAATATATTTGTCTCCCCCTCTCTCGATAAAGCTATATCTCTCTCTTTGTCACATTATACAGCTCTATATATCTTTCCCTCTCTTCGTTCATCTCTTACACGTACTACAGCAGTCCAATTTCATCTTATCCAACTTGGTTATTTGCTTGCGAAGTATAAACCATGCCGGTTAGATTCACATTTTTTAAAAGTCTAATTATCAATATTTTACCCTCCCAAATACCTTTAAATTGTGCATACTTTTATATGTTTGCGTACTTCTGGTCTTTCGACGATAATAATTCCGATGTGAAAACTTGCCTCGATCAGCCATGTGTTGGTTGGCATGTGCGTGTTTAATTAATATTTTAGAAGCATTTTATAATGTGTATATGTATATATAGTGTGATCGTTATTTAGGAAATATATTGCTAAACTGGAGTTCGTAAAAGTTTTCCAATATATTTTTCATAACTAATTGAATTTTAGTTATATTTTTTTTGTTTGGTAAAACATTTTGTTGGAAAGACCGTAAATATTTTAGTGATTTTCTTATTTTTACATTTTTATTTTATTATTAGAGACGAAATAGAGAATATCTTTGATTATTAGCTATATAGATTTTGATTATTAACTACGCACGCACACACACATGTTATCAGTTCATTATTTTTGTTAAAATTTATAATTAAAAATCGTAGTGGGTACAGTAAGTCTAAAAAAAAAAAAAGAGCACTGGAAAAGTATGAGAAATAGAAAATATATTTTGCTTTACTTAATTAACTGGCATTTTATGATAGTTATTTCGAAAGAACGCCTTATTACTATTACTATTATTATAAGACAATTTCTTGGAAAGACCATAAATATTTTTGTCCTTTGTTATTTATTTTATATTTATATATATATTTTTAGATGTTGAAACGAAATCGAGTATATCTTTGATAAATTAATTGTGGTAATGTTTCGCCATATGTTTTTTCCACTTTATCCCACGTGTTTGCTTTTCTCTTGAAATCTATATTCTTTTCTTTTCTCTCTTCAAAATGTCTGTGCAGCATGTCTAAATTATTCTCTGTTGCTTTCAGTAAGAAGTAAAAGCAAATTTTTTTTTACTACATTACACCACGATCATAAAAATGATATGAGGACAATATGAAAACGTTTTTTTAAAAATTTTCGTTATGTTTGTTAATGGTGCTCTCTGACGATTACTTAGTTCATTAGTGCATCGCGGACCTATATGTCTGTATAAAAAGATGCGTATGGGGGCCTTATTTCGTGTAAATAGATGGGTTGTGTTGCAGAAGACATCCAACAGCAAATAATGTAGGTTGATAAAATAGTTTTTGTTTTCGCGTAAATTGAGGAGTATTTTTGTTACACGAGGGTACCTATATACCTGGTTACTCGATCTACTCGGAAAGCAATCACATACCCTCAAATCGCATCCGCTCTTTTGAAAAGGACACGTAGGACAATGTGGCCCTAAGTAACTGTATATAGAGAAAATAAGGGATAGTGGCGATGGTTGGAATGCCATTGATCATGGGTCTGTGCCAACACAGAGCAAACCTTGGGCTAAACGAGAACTACATCCAGAGTAAAAGAAATCATGTCAAAATGCCACGAGACGTTATAAGTGGTCTCTATAATAGAATTTATTATATGGATGAATTTATACATACACTGAAGAACTGCCCAGGTCCCATGTCTGTTTTGGCATGGTTTCTACGGCTGGGTGTCTTTCCTAACGCCAACCACTTAACAGAGTGTACTGGGTGCTTTTACACAGCACTGGCACGGGTGCGTTTACGTGGCACCAGCATTCGCGAGCTCGCAAGATTAGCTGGAGAGGGATGTAGAGGACAAGCACAAGAGTCTTGGAGTCCTGTCAGCGTCTCTGAGTCCCAACATCTGTAGATCTTTTCTCACCACTTCGTCCCACGTCTTCCTGGGTCTACACCTTCTACACATTCCCTCCATAATGAGAGACCAGCATCTCTTGATGCAACTATCTTCGTTCATACACATTACATGACCATACCAGTGCAGTCTTCTCTCTTGAACACTAATTCTTATGGAGGAAAGGTTTGTACTCAAAACTGGTGAGATTGATGCTGTTAGTATTTCGTTTAAACTGCTGCAAATCAATACATGAAGAAATAGACGTGAGCAGGGAAGAGGTTCCAGTGCTAAGTGTTGTTCTGGGTAGGAATGACTGGAAATGGTGGTTCAAAAGCCTAATGTTAAGCACAAGGGAAACAAGTTGTGGAGTTCTTGAGTGTGAAGTTGGTGTAAGGCCAGCCAGGTCTAAGGAACAGAAGTTGTTATGGTAGTAATAGAAAAAAAAAAAAACAGTTGACAGCATGCTTACAGGCCATGGGCTGAGGCATATCATCTGGAAGTGATTTAATGTCAGTCAATTGAATGGCCCTTCCCTGGTTGTAGCCCAGGATATCTGTTTTGCAGCACCACCATGCATTCTAGATCTCCATTGAGAGTCACTTGAACTTTGTAGAGTATCAGTAATTGTTGAGGGTTGAAATATTTTCTGGCCCTGAAGGAAAAAGCCATTGTTTAGAATGCAATCTTAGCTGCGTTAAGGATGTGCTTTTGCTAGGAGAGATCCTTGATGACAATGAGGCCTGGCATTTGGAATTACCTTTGGGGCTATTGCTGAGTGCCACTCATTCTGAGGAGTGGGATGGGGATAGTATTTTCTTAATGCGAGTAGTGCTTAAACTCTTTTCTTATTGATGAGACAAGATTGACACGGTCCACTGGTGGATATTCTCAAGATCTCCATTTATGGAATCAATGCAGGTTTGATGTGTTTAGGTTTACTCTAAGCTAAGAAAGTCTATATCTGCAATTGTTTCACTTGAAAGGGAACATTCGTGGTACATGTCTTGGCTCAAACCCAAATTGCATCTTAGTTAAGCTAATTCTCTTCCTAATCAGTTGAGCTTTAGGTATTCTGTTTTTTTTTTAAACCTGGCCCATTAATTTAGTATCTCTGTAGTTGTATCTTTCTTGAGCATCAGCTTTGCCATTGTTGGCAAAGAATTCACTCAAGGATAACTATATCTCTGTGCCACTCATGAAGTATGACACCTCTCTGTGTTACTGGTTTGACTGTGATTAGTGCATATCTTACTGTGCTAGATATTTTCAGTATCTGATCATATCTCTTCTTTCCATGAGGAATTCCAAGAGCCTTAATCTTTTTCATTACTTGTACTACATAAATGGCCTCTATGTACACCTGCTGCACAGGTCCATTAAAGATATATTAGGTAACATCATGATGAGGTCACTCATTAATTACCGAAATAGTCAGTTGAAGAACCTTGGGGAAATGGTTCTTTTGCTCGTCTATCAGTCCTTAACCCTTTTGTTACCATATTTATTTTGAGATGCTCTGTGTTTCTTTCCATTATTTTAAGTATAACAAAGAATTTAGTAAAATAAATCATTAAGCACATATTAGGAACATAAATTGTAACTAAGGTTTGGTGAAAGATTTTAATTCAAAACTTATGAGAACAAAACATTTGTACTACAGAACCAGAGCCGGTTTCAGCCGGGTTGGTAACGAAAGGGTTAAGGTGCATATGATTGCATCACTATTGTGCCACACTGTCTAAGATTAGTTTAAACTTAATTATTTTCTCACATACTCTTACTAACTCAATTACTTTACCCATTTCTTTTCTAACTTAGAAGCATTTGTTATATGTGAGGAGTCTGGCTAAGGCCCCCCCCCCTCCATCTTATCTCTTGCACACAACATCTACTTCTTACTCTAGCATGTCTGTAATCTCTCTAGTCTTACTTTCTGTTGTGTCAACATTAATAGTGGAAGCTCTGAGGTTTAGTACCTGATAAAATGGTCCTGTAGGCCATGTCCAGGCTGTTTGTTGCTTACTAGACTGAGAGATTATTACTTCGCTTGGAAACAAGTAGTGTTGGCAACAGGAAGATATCTGGTTATAAAAAAGTCTGCTCCAATCTGTTCTCATGTGATCCATGAAAGCATAGGAAAGTAGATGTTAAAATGATGATGAATAGAGAGGGGGGGGGATAGTCTGTACTGTATCTAGTTCAATGGTTCACAAACCATTTTTTACAAATGGATTCCTTTGATTCCTATTTTACTTGGGTGGACTCTCATAGCCTTTCCATGTTTAAAAATATCATCCTATATTTTTAGAATTAGATATTTGGAATTGTATTAAAAAAAAAAAAACAATTGTTAAAAAATTTGGTGCATTGTAAAAGTATAACCAATTTATTGTGCATAAATTTTAACAAATGGACCCTGGTAGAGAACCACCGATTCCAGTAGCAGTTGTCCTATCATTTTGTATTCAGAGACTACCTCATTGTGCAATGTATCCTTCCTTCGAAGACAATAGGGGTGTGAATTGAGTGATATTTTGTTACCATTTCTAGTAGGTCAAGCGACCACATAGAGGCTCCTTTCTTGTTTAGCCCGAAGTGAGCTTAAACCATTAGCCCTAAGATTAAAAACAGTGTACACTCCTATATTGTCCAATATCTTCTTTAGTGAGGAGACTTGGCTGCTATTTCTAGCATGCCAAGGAACCATGTAGTGGCTCCACGTTTGTTTATGTACTATCAAGTTACTCTCTATGGTATCAAGTTTGTCAATAATTATGTTTACATTTATTTATCTACCAGGCGTCTAGATACTAAATATAAATATGAACGTGTGTGTGTTTGTATACAAAGCAGTTTGCTATATATTGTCCAAAAGGCAGTTGCATGTGTATGTAAATTACAACCCTGTGTGTGTGTGTGTGTGCGTGCGCGCGCGCTTAAACAAGTCTGAACATGTCTTTGAGGTTTGTTTGTTACGATAGTTACTCTAATTCAGTGAGTAGTTGTTTCTGCTGTAACCTAAATACAGAGTAATTCATTCACTTACTCTTTTAATTGTTTCAGTCATTTGACTGTGGCCATGCTGGAGCACCGCCTTTAGTCGAGCAAATCGACCCCAGGACTTATTCTTTGTAAGCCTAGTACTTATTCTATCGGTCTCTTTTGCCGAACCGCTAAGTTACGGGGTCGTAAACACACCAGCATCGGTTGTCAAGCGAAGTTGGGGGGGACAAACACAGACACACAAACATACACATACATATATATATATATATATATATATATATATATATACGACAGGCTTCTTTCAGTTTCTGTCTACCAAATCCACTCACAAGGCTTTGGTCGGGCCGAGGCTATAGTAGAAGACAGTTGCCCAAGGTGCCACGCAGTGGGACTGAACCCAGAACCATGTGGTTGGTAAGTAAGCTACTTACCACACAGCCACTCCTGCGCCTTATTTATTTATTTTTTGGATGACATTATCCAATGTATTTTCGTTTCTTTTTTTAAAAAAGAAAAAAATAGAGCATAATAAGGATTTGTGCTAGCTGGAGTGGTCCTTGATTTTGTAGACCCCATCTTACTAAACATTACCTAATATATAAAGTACCATCCAGGGCAGACTATATATTGTCTCATCCTCCTTCAAGTACCCTATGTGATTGGGTGTGTTGCTATAAAGGTTTGGTTGCTATTTTTAGAAAGTTGAGAGACCACATAGGGGCTCTCATCGGCTTATGGTTATGTTTTGAGGTACACTACTCCACCTGCAAATTTTTAATTCCTGGTTCTTTGTACAGGTGTTTTACTATTAGCTGTTTTTCCTGGGAGCCTATAACCCTCTATGAATTTTCTCTACTGAAATTGTATGCTTACTGAATTGTGTGTGTGTGTGTAACTGCAGTTTAGCAAGTTGATAAGGGGCCCAATGGCATGGGTTGGATGGGACTTATTGGAAGTAATATTCTATGGTCAGATGCCTTTTTTGTTATCAACTTTTTTTTTTAAAGTATTGTATTTTTTTATTTCACTGATCTTCACATGTCAAAACCAATGAACTACAAGACTTAAATGTTTATGGGAAATGTAAACAAATATCGGTACTAGTGGGATACAAGGATCCCGAAATAATTGACTTAATGATACAAGGGGCTTGACGTGGGTCCCGAAACATTAACTTAACGATACAAGTTTGGTGTAAGTTGGAATGGATACGCCTTAAACATATATAGTCTATTATTTTATAATTATTTCTATCATATATTGCAATAAAATGAACAAAGATAATAAATTTTGTAAAAAACTTACAAACAATCAAGAATCCACAAAGGATATTGTTGGGCTCTTTGTATGATTAAGTCAATATTTCAGGACCCTTGTATCCCACTAGTACCCAAATATCACTGTTGCTTAGTGTCACTGCAGACTCATGGTAGCAGGCAGTTACACATTCGTATGTCCATGTATACACACACACACATGCACATGATTAGCTTCTGTGCAATTTTTGTCAAGTTTTACTCAAGTGACAATAAGTGCAAATGTGCCTATAGGTACTGGTGTGACTGTGTAGTTAAGAAATTTGCTTCCCAGTCACATGGTTTCGGATTCAGTCACACTTTGTGAGACCTTGAGTAAGTGTCTTCAACTATAGCACTGAACTGACCAAAACCAAAATTTTGGTTTCTACACCTGAATGCCTTTCCTGTTGCCAACCACTTCACAATGTACTGGGTAATTTTAAAAACATTTTTTTCATGGCATCAGAACTGGTGAAGTTACCAAGTATGTGCAAAACAAGACTCCTTCAACTCAGAGGGATGTGAAAGTATGATACAAAAATAGGGGTAAATGTCTTGCTGAAAAGTTGAATACATAGCTTCCCTATCTAGAAAGAGAAGAGGAATGTGAGGTCAAGTCACAAGGTAAATAAGAGATAGAGAAAGAAAGAATAGGGATAGAGGTGCGGAAAAAGTGGGTGGGTAGATAAGTGTGCTAGATTGAAAAGAGTATATATATATATATATATATATATATGTGTGTGTGTGTGTGTGTGTGTATGTGAAGGCGCATAGCTCAGTGGTTAGTGTCAGATTCACAATCATGAGGTAGTGAGTTTGATTCCCTGACTGAACTGTGTGTTGTGTCCTTGAGCAAGACACTTTATTTCATGTTGCTCCAGTTCACTCAGTTGTAGAAGTGAGTTGCAGTGTTTCTTATTATGACCTATAAATATGCTATATTTTTGGTTACCCTTTTTTTTTTTGAATGCTCAATTTATTGATCACATGCAGTTAAGGCTTTCTACGAAAATCAGCTCCCACATTTATTCTATGACTTACTGTATGTTAGGTTATCTTGCAAGCCCTTACAACACAGTCTTCATTACAAGTTGTTGTTACTGTAACCTTTTTGTCTTCTTGTTCTGACATAGTATATCTAGAACTACATTATCCAAATAAGTCCCTCCTTTTTGAATATAGAGTATGATATGAGAGGAATTTTGCTGTTATCTCTAACAATTTGGTTAGCCATTGAGCTTTCTTAGTTCATTTTCATTACAGGAGAAACCTCCTATCTACTCTAATTTGATATATCACACCCTATTATGTATTGGAATTGATAATTTAGTATCTAAATGTAATTCATTACTAGTGTATCTGTTTCATTTACTCTAGTTTTGTTCTGACTTGATTTCCTTTATGCTCTGTGCTATAGTGTATAGTGGAGGCGCAATGGCCCAGTAGTTAGAGCAGCGGACTCGCAGTCATAGGATCGTGGTTTCGATTCCCAGACTGGGCGTTGTGAGTGTTTATTGAGCGAAAACACCTAAAGCTCCACGGGGCTCCGGCAGGGGATGGTGGCGAACCCTGCTGTACTCTTTCATCACAACTTTCTCTCACTCTTTCTTCCTGTTTCTGTTGTACCTGTAATTCAAAGGGTCAGCCTTGTCACACTGTGTCACGCTGAATATCCCCGAGAACTACGTTAAGGGTACACGTGTCTGTGGAGTGCTCAGCGACTTGCACGTTAATTTCACGAGCAGGCTGTTCCGTTGAGCGGATCGACTGGAACCCTCGACGGAGTGCCAACTGCAACTGCAACATAGTGTATAGCAGTTATTTTTAATTTCATCAGTTAGGAAGTATCTGAACTCTGTACTACTTATTAGGCTTATTATCACACGCTATCTTCTATTACTGGTATCTACCTATTTTATTTCATGTATTTCTTCTGTTTTTGTCATTGCAGCTCGCTAAAGATTTATTGCATCCTTCCTTAGAAAAGGAAAGAAGGAAATGTAAACTAAAACGACTTGTACAGTCTCCAGACAGTTACTTTATGGATGTCAAATGCCCAGGTAAGCCATTTTTCTTTTTTTGGATTTGGCTTACAATAAATTCAAACGTGATTCTTTTTTAAATTGTTAGTTCTTATATGTTTCTGTTGTAAGATTCATTTTTCCATACAGTGGATGTCTGTGAATAGAGTGAATGTGTAAGCTTGTTGTTGATTACTCATCATATTAATCACTCCACTGTGGAGTGGGAAGTAGCAATCAATTTCAGTTGGAATTAGCTAAAGGGTTAATTTAACCCTTTAGCATTTAAATTACATTTGTGAAAATGTAATGCTTATTTATTCACATTGTTTTGAATTAATGTAACTTAGTTAACTTTTTACGCACATTCTTGAAATTTTATATAAATACCAATGGTTCACAGTTTTGTATAAATACCATTGGTTCACAATTATCCCTGATTTTATTGAAAATACAAAATTCTGAACCAATGGTATTCATTGGTTCAACTAATTGAGAGAAGTATTTGAGAGGTGTGGGCTAGGTGACTTTATGCCAGGGACAAGTACAGGTGTCTTGTAGAGAAGATACATGGCTACCTCACAAGACTAGTCTTGGATAATGGAACAGCCCTCCTCACCTGCTCCAAAGAAGGCCAAGTTTGTTTCATCTGCAGGGAAGGTGATGGCCTCTGTCTTTTGGATGCAAAAAGCATTGTGTTTATTGACTATCTTCAAAAGGGCCATACCATCATTGGAGAGTACTATGTCAACTTGCTGAGGTAGTTACAAAAGTCTATCAAGACCATACGTCCCAAGAAAACTGATGGGGTCTTGCTCCAGCACACAAGCCTTTGGTTTCAATGGCTGCTGTGCATGACTGTGGCTTTGAATTGGTTGATTGGCCTCCCTATTTTCCTGATTTGGCCTCCCTATTTTCCTGATTTGGCCCCATCTGACTATAATCTAGGAATCGGTATCGCAGTGATGATGATGTCATATCTGCTGTTGATGACTTTTTTGATTACCAGGATGAAAGCTTCTTCATCAGTGGAATCCAAGCATTGCAACACCGATGGAAGAAGTGTGTGGACCGCAAGGAAACTATATTGAAAAATAAACCTCATTTACTTGCTTTCCAATGAGAGTATCTTGGTCAGCCAGTAAACTTTTCAGCCAACCTTCATATAGTTGTCTGTTGACAGTGTTTTGTATTTTTATACGTGGAACATTTGAAATACAAATATGTTGACTGATTATAATAAAAGTTGATGTCTTTCATGCAATGTTTTGTATTTTTCAGGCTGTTATAAAATCACTACAGTATTTAGTCATGCTCAAACTGTTGTTTTATGTGTTGGATGTTCAACTGTATTATGTCAGCCCACAGGAGGCAAAGCCAGACTTACAGAAGGTAAGACTTTTAACAATTTGAAATCTCAAATGACTTGTAGAAAGAGAAAAAAAAAATTAATTTCTCTTTAAATATTTGTTGTTTCTAGCATTAAGCTACCCCATTACACATTGCAAGGTAGATTGGAGTAGATGTTTAAGTGACTTGTACAATAGTGTGAATGAATGTGGCACAAGTAATTTACATGAATTTTACCTTAATGTAATTGCTGAGTAGAGTATTTTAGCTTTGCTTCATTTGACCTGTTGTCAATTTTTCTTAATCAGTGTGTTAAGCTGTTACTAGTGTGGGGTTTGTATTAAGACTCAGGTCTCTTAACAAAGGAAATAAAAATAATATTGATGAAGATTTAGATGTTTTCTGACTTGCCACTCTACAATATCATTTTTACATGCTTTATATTGTGAGTAACAGCAAATTTCTTTTGTTTCTACAGGTTGCTCATTCAGAAGGAAACAACACTGAACATAAGATGGTTTGAGGAGGTTTATTAGGCCAGGAGTGTTAGGTTTTTAAGCTCAGTGAGCTAACGTGGATGACTGAACACAAATAATGCAAGATGGCCTTCGTTTCATATCTTCCTTTTTATTTTAAATAAAATTTCTTATGAAAATTTGATAATAAATGTTATTTCAAAATATGTTAAGTTTTTTTTTTTTCCTATCACCTTTTTGAATATTTCTAATATCTGTGGGTGAAGTTTTGGTTCCTAGCTGCAGCAATGTTTTTTGTCCCTATTTCTAACCATCTTTTACTTTTCCTTCATACTCTTGTAACCTCCCACCCCTCTTGATCCATTCCCCATATCCTCCCTTGCTCTGGTACCCCATTACAGCCTCACATCTGCCCTTATAAAATGCAAAATGGCCATGTATCTCTTTGTAGTAAGACAATTGTTTGTACTTGACTTCTATGATAATTTACTACCCTCCCAGGCACCTAGCATAAAGCCACCTCTTCCACCACTTAATCGAGGGACCCCTTTTTGATGATTTTAGCACCTTGGTCATTGTGAATGTGAATTGGTCACTAACCCCCAATTTAGCTAATGACCCACCCAGTTTCTATTTATATATTGAGCGGTAGTAATATTGGTTTCAAATTTTGGCACAAGGCCAGCAATTCCAGGGGCAAGAGTAAGTTGATTACATTGACCAGTGTTCAACTGGTACATATATTTTTGCCCCCTGTTCCAGGTTGATAAGCAAAGCCAACCATGGCAGAATTTGAACTGAACTCAGAATATAAAAACTGATGAAATGCAGCTAAGCACTCACCACCTTGAGTAGTGATAACATTTCTTTTTACTATGGGGACAAGGCCAACAATTTCAAAGGAGCAAATTGATTACATCGATCTCAAAGTTCAACTGGTGCTTATTTTATTGACCCTGATAGACAAAATGCTAAGAATTTTACCTGGTGCTCTAACAATTCTGCCAGCTCACTGCCTTGAGTGGTGGTAATATTAAAATTGTTTTGTTAGTATTGCTGTCATGACTCCAGTACATAGGAATCCCCCAAGTTTCATTGATGCTGTCCTCACAGCTGTGTGCATTCTGCCGTTACCTGCATACAGTTAGATATTTTCCCGTCATGTTTAAATAGCTTAATCTGAATAATTTTCACAGAAAAAAAGTATATCCTCTCAAGCCATTCTCAGACCTGGTAAGTACATATTAGAAAATGCTTCTCCGAAGAAGTATGAAACCGAATTGTCCAGAATTTTTACTGTACTTATCAAAGGTCAACCGTTCCATTTTTCCAGTTATCTCCCTTAACTAGTAATAATGCTACTTTCTCAGTATGAATAATTTCTTTGGATGAAAATAGTTTTTGATTCAAATAGATATTCTGCATTCAAATGCTTATTGGTAGTTTAGCCACGAACAGTACCTGTGTGTAAATGGTTTTACTTAAAAGCATTTGGTTGGCTATATCCGGGCCAAACTGACCGGATCTGATCTCTTACCTCTCCTACAGTGTCATTCAAAAAAATAAACGATCACATCATTGAAATCTCAAAGCTATAAAAGATAATTCTGTATCAGCTGGACGTCTGGTTCATTAGTATTTTGCTACTTATATTAGATCTCACCATTTCATTGGCTTCCTTTTGTAGAAGTGCTTTACTTCACTTGACTATTCTTCATATCTCCATAGCTGTTTCTTCTCTTGTACACCTCAGGCAATGCCCACTTTTCTCTCAACACTTGGCAGCATACTTGAATCATTTTTTTTCTTTCTAACCTTGGAGTGTTCTCCATGGTTACTAACCATGCATTTTCTCTATATGCATACAAATCAGTTAGCTTTTTGGTTAGAGAAGGGATTTTTGTTGCCTCCCGGTTTCTTAAAAAGCACATCTTTTATTGGGTAACAGGTTTGTATTTGCTTGTTCACTTCACACATGGTTATATAGTGACTGGTTTTCACTATTTTTAAGCTTCTTGGGACGAGATCTAGGTCACCTGGCAAACAAGAATCTCCACAGACAACTGCCTCAAACCCTTATGATTGAGAACTAATCCCTCAAACACGCACCTGCTCAACTTGCATGTTGAAGTCTATGCAAGAGCAAAATTCACTGTATAACTTGGATTCTGTGAATTAATTTGTAAGCTTCTGGCTAAGTTAGAAATCCAGGCCATGTAATTAATACTACTAATGCTGTGAATCACATGATTTTTCACCAATTTATAAGTTCTGTTCATGAAACAACTTATTTTATGGTGTGCGGTATAACTATGTTCTCATGTAGAAATTTTATATTTTAGGTAAGAATTGTTAAATTACAGCAATGATAAAAAGCCCAACCTTTTCTTAACCAGTTCATGGCACGTAAAAGCACCCTCTACACTCTCTGAGTGGTTGGTGTTAGGAAGGGCATCCAACTGTAGAAACTCTGCCAAATCAGATTGGAGCCTGGTGTAGCCATCTGGTTTCACCAGTCCCCAGTCAAACCGTCCAACCCATGCTAGCATGGAAAGCGGACGTTAAACGACAATGATGATATATATATATATATATATATATATATTTGCAATCATTAAAATATCCAAAACAAAAGTACTTTTACATAAGCAGATTCAATAAAGCACAAATGCAGTGATAAGAAAGAAACTATGTTAGTTCTAAAGGTAATTTCACTGCAATTTACAGTGAAGGAAAAAAAAAAAAAAAAATCTCATTCATGGTAAAGATATCTTAGCAGCTCAGTGACACTCTTTACTGGAACCCCAGGTTAATTTTTGGCTCCTTACAACTTGCTCAGTGGAGGACACAAAAGAGAGGTAACCATGAGCTGCCTAAAAGGGTTTAGGCCATGAAGTCAACCCCACTATATTTACACTTTTACCATAAGCAAAAATTTTTCTTCGGAGTGAACTGCAGTGAAATTGCACTAAATTAAAATATGTCAAATATATTCTAACTAATCCTAAGTACTTTTTACTTTGCTTATCTCCTACCATTAAATACATTTTTGTTATTAAAATTTTTTTTAATTACCCTGCCTTATTGTCTGTTTAAAAAATGTTTCCTCTGCATTTAGATATTCTTTTAGTTCTTTGGAATCCTTTCACCCAAGTTTTTTTTTTTTAATCTTTCAAACGTTTTTGTTGTTTATAGCCAACAATTGTAAGCGTTTTCAGCTTACTTGTCCAAGTTGTTATACTGTGGCCATGACAGTATATTGCCTAAAAGGGGTTCAGTCAATGAAATCAACTCCATATTATTTTATTGGTATCAAGACTCGAGGTATTTCGTGTTGTAAGACAGTGTAGGAGAGAGAATAGTGATGTTGTCGGAGAGAAATGTGTTCGCATGGATGATGGTACGCTTGCATTAAATGAGGATGCAAAGAAAGAGGTCTGGAGATGCCACTACGATAGATTGCTTAATAAAGAGAATGAATGGGAGAAAGAGAGCCTGCCTTATGTCGACCCAATAGAGGGACCAGCTATCCGAGTTGATAGTACCAGGGTAGATAAAGCAATTAAGAGTATGAAGACCGGGAAAGCCCCCGGCCCATCAGGAATCACTGCAGAGATGCTCAAAATATCTGGCAGTGTTGGCTATAGCCTAGTCACCCGTATTACGAACCAGGTGATACACGAAGGAGTCATACCCTATGACTGGTGTAGCAGCATCATAGTCAACTGCTACAAAGGTAAAGGGGACGCTTTAGATACAAATAATTACAGAGGCATCAAGCTGTTAGATCAGGTTATGAAAGTTACAGAGAGGGTCATAGCCCAACTAATTAGGGAGCGAATCAATTTAGATGAGATGCAGTTTGGGTTCGTGCCAGGTAAAAGCACTACTGATGCCTTATTTCTAGTGAGACAGTTGCAGGAGAAATACCTAGCTAAGGATAAACCTCTGTACCTGGCTTTCGTTGACATGGAGAAAGCCTTTGACAGGGTCCCCCGATCCCTTATCTGGTGGTCAATGAGGAAACTTGGGATAGAAGAATGGTTAGTGAGAGCTGTGCAAGCCATGTACAGAGATGCTGCCAGTAAGGTGAGGGTTGGAAATGAGTACAGCAATGAATTCCGGGTAGAGGTAGGGGTCCACCAAGGTTCCGTCCTCAGCCCCCTATTATTTACCATAGTCCTCCAGGCAATCACAGAGGAGTTCAAGACAGGTTGCCCCTGGGAGCTCCTCTATGCTGATGACCTTGCCCTAATTGCGGAGTCACTATCAGAACTAGAGGAGAAGTTTCAGGTGTGGAAGCAAGGTCTAGAATTGAAGGGCCTTAGAGTCAACCTAGCTAAAACCAAAATCCTAATAAGTAGGAAGGTAGATAAAACACAAACCCCTTCAGGTAGATGGCCCTGCTCAGTATGTAGAAAAGGAGTAGGTAGTAACTCTATAAGATGTACCCGGTGCAAGCTATGGACACATAAGAGGTGCAGCAACATCAAAGGCAGGTTAACTAGCAAGTTAGTTTTTGTTTGTGGCAGATGTTCAGGTGCAATAAAGACTGCAAACAAACAGGAAACAACTTCTATCTCATTCCAGGGTGAAAAACTAGAGGTAGTCGATAGCTTCCGCTATCTGGGCGACCAAGTTAGTAGTGGGGGTGGGTGCGCTGAAAGTGTAGCTGCTAGAATAAGAATAGCCTGGGCAAAGTTTAGAGAGCTCTTACCCCTGCTGGCGACAAAGGGACTCTCACTCAGAGTAAAAGGCAGACTGTATGACGCATGCGTACGAACAACCATGCTACATGGCAGTGAAACATGGGCTGTAACTGCTGAGGACATACGTAAGCTCGCAAGGAATGAAGCCAGTATGCTCCGTTGGATGTGTAATGTCAATGTAAATACCCGTCAGAGTGTAAGTATCTTGAGAGAAAAGCTGAACATTAGAAGCATCAGTTGTGGCGTGCAAGAGAGACGATTGCGCTGGTATGGACATGTGGTGAGAATGGAGGAGGATAGCTGCGTGAAAAAGTGCCACACCCTAACAGTTGAGGGAACCCGTGGAAGAGGTAGGCCCAGGAAGACCTGGGCTGAGGTGGTGAGGCAAGACCTTCGTACATTGGGCCTCACCGAGGCGATGACTACGGACCGAGACCTTTGGAAATGGGCTGTGCGTGAGAAGACCCGGCAAGCCAAGTAAGATCGTTGCCAGTGCCCCTGGACTGGTTCTTGTGCGGGTGGCACATGAGATGCACCATTTTGAGCGTGGCCGTTGCCAGTACCGCCTGACTGGCTCCTGTAGGATTTTCGAGCGAGATCGTTGCCAGTGCCCCTGGACTGGCTTGTGCGGGTGGCACATAAAAGACACCATTTCGAGCGTGGCCGTTTTCGTGCGGGTGACACGTAAAAGCAACCACTACACTCTCTGAGTGGTTGGCGTTAGGAAGGGCATCCAGCTGTAGAAACTCTGCCAAATCGGACTGGAGCCTGGTGTTGCCATCCGGTTTCACCAGTCCTCAGTCAAATCGTCCAACCCATGCTAGCATGGAAAGCGGACGTTAAACGATGATGATGATGAACATTATGGGGACATGAATGAACCAATACCCATCATCAAGCAGAGACATGCACACACCTCTACAGTTTCCATCTACTCATTCCACTCACAAAGTATTAGTAGGCCCAAGATTATAAAAGACACTTGTTCAAGGTGCCATGCAGTGGAGCTGAAATTGAACATGTAACCACATGGCTGCAAAGAAAATTCTTTAATCACAGTAATGTCTTATATCTCATCTATACATATTATATAAGGATACAGGTGCTGCAGGAATGGGAATTTCAAACATTTGTGTCAGGGATATCAGGACAGAAGCTTGTGATGGTTACGGCCCAAAGACAAGGCATGAAAAGAGTGTATATTATGTGAAAACAATTCACCATCTGCAGTACAGGTACTGCAAGACAGGTACAGGTACCAATTGCCAAGACTGACTGACCTGGTGCACTCCCTAAGAACCAGAACTTGCAATGGTGCAAGAGTTTCAACAATATAAATATTCAGAATGTTAGAGATACTATCATAAAAAAACAAAAACAAAATAAGTTCAAAAATTTAACACTTTTATTAGTTTCCACCAGTTGATCCAAAACCTCCCTCGCCACGCAATGTATCATCCAAATTCTGTAAAATAGAAGGAAAAGGAAACAATCAAAATCAAGATTTACATCAAGTCTCAAAAATATATTGAAAGAAAAAAAAAATCTATAATAGAGCAAGAAAATTTTAATAAAGAACAGTTAACCAACTTACTACACACTCTTCCAGATCTGCAATGAATATCCTCTCTAACACTAGCTGGGCAATACGGTCCCCTTTGTTGACTGAAGTACAAAACATCAAATAAAACAATTACTTTTACTAAAGCATAAAAAAACAATTCACTCAGAAATAATACACCTATGATATATTGAAGGCATGTCAGTTAGTCTCACACAAGTAATTGATTTGCAGCTGCTAAATTTTGTGGTCTTGTTTCCAGAGTAGCATGTTAGAATCAGAGAAACACATGTGAACAGCAATCCCAACTGTACTGACTATATTTGAAGACACTGTCTGCCCATCAGTTATATAAGGCACTCTGTAACGTGGTAAGTAAGCAGAAACAATGTTGGGTGAGGAGGGATGATAGCTTCTGATACAAGTGGCCCAATAAAATGCATTGAGAACACTGGTTAGTATTAGGAAAAGCATTCAACTGTAAAAAAAAAAAAAAAAAAAGCTGAAAATGAAACATTTTGAATGCGTTGCTTGTTCTCCAACTCATTTAGCAAGACAGTGATTGTGTAAGAATGGATTTCAGTCATAATGACTCATCCAAAAGCATGTCAGTATTGTAAGATGTAACAATGTTAACACCTTAAGAAAAGATTTTTCTTATCATAGAAACTAAAAGGCTGGATCAATATACTCCTGGTATTGGTCTAGCACAGTGCTCCGCAACCTTTTTTTTCACTTGCGGCACATTTATATTCTTTTCAAAATCCGGTGGCATACCGGAACTAAAAATATAACTAAAAGTATACGGAAAAAAATTATATTCAGGTTACACTGTGACACACTTAGCTTTGTCTCATGGCGCACCAGTTGTAAAACACTGGTCTAACACCACAGCATAACAGAATTTATTTTTTATGTAACTAGGAGACAGTGTGAGTTATGCCACTATCATTAGTGTCTTTTGTTCCTAATCTTCTGTGAAAACATGTCTGGGAATGGGGAAATATTACCTTACAAAGTGAGGTTTGGCAACAATAAGGGCAACCCAACCATAGAAAATCTGCCTCAAACAAAATCCTATTTGACCCCTGCAAGTACGGAAAAGTGAACATTAAACTGATAATGATGAATCAACAATGAATCATATTGGCCGAGTCAATCACTTTCTTTGGGTGAAGTCTGCAATCCCACGTCCTACACCAACAATTAATCAATGCTTAACTCATCTACAGCAAGGCGTTATCACCGTTTTATGTCTACTTGCCAGGTTAGTACGGCAAGTAGACATCACAGTCCAAGTAGCCGCCTGCCAAGAACTACTACTCCCAAAGACTAAGTGTTCATATGTATAATTTGGTTTAGTTTCTACAGCTGGATGTCTTCCCTAATGCCAATTGCTTTACAGAATAGGCAGTGACACCAACATTAGAGAGGTTGGCAGTCCTTGGTGAGACTCCCTCCAGAGGAGGAAGAGCCTATCCCCACACTCTTAGACGAAAGTCCATGAGACTACTCCTTACTATTACTATTTGTCCTTTTCTGCTTGGTATTTCTAAGAACGACCGTGCGAACTCAAAAAGGAGAAATGGTGACGAATGGAAAAACAGAGGACTCCTTTTATTTAAACGTGTCACATGGTCGAACACAAAATTATATATCAAAGATAATATACATGATATGTGATACTACGATAACATAGATGACCAGTAATGAAAGACCACAACCATATAAGATGGATAACAGAAATATTTATTGTGGCATTAAAGGTGTATGTCTGTGTGTGAGTGTGAATGCGACATATAATAACATAATCAAAGACAGGCCGTCGTACAAAGAAAAGTGTGTATGTGAGTGATACATGTATGTGTATGTGAGATATTACAGCAGATAGAAAGAGTCAGTAACCGTGAGTATTTATACCAGTTCTGAGTACACTTATAGGAAGAGTCTGTATGTGAAAGTAGTTGAGGCTGTGAGTGTGGCAGGGCTGATCACTAGTTGTGATGTTGTGGCTTCCATGCCGGGCCGTGATTCTTGTTATACAGATGTTCGTCGCTGGCTGAGATCTCTTGTCTGTTTATTTATCGTGGTGAAGCTGAGTCACCTAACAGAATCGAAAAGAGAGATGTGCCGCGGTGGTTTAGTTTGGTGTACATAGAAAGTCGTGTAGACGCTGGTGGAGATTGATGCTGGTTAGTAGTAATCGTAGAATCGTGTTGGTCATGACGATGATGCTGGTTAGTAGTCGTAGACTCGTGTTGCTGATGTGGCGACGGCGGTGGTAATCGTTGGCTGGACGAAGCTGTTGAAGTGGTCGCTGGCTGCCGCTGCTGTCGTGTGGGACACGGAACAGATCTCAAAGAGAAACTGAACCGAGACAAATTTGGCCGCCGAGTTAAAGCTATTTACAACAAACTATCGGCTCCCGAAGGCTTCAGAAAAATACTCTATCACGTGACCTTATTAGGGGTCGTGATTGGTCAGTTTGCGTTCTGGCGGGAACGGTTCGAAGAAGTTGCCGCTTCAAATATTAATCAGTCACGTGATGACAAGGAGATGGGTTCTCCGCTACGCCCGCGTTTGTTTATATTTAAATGAGAAGATTGTATGTAATGGCGATAGGTAGTTTCACTACATATTTCATGTCATCTCATACATCTGATTCCTCTTATACTCAGTGAATCTGAATATAGTTGTATAATTTTTCTCTCTCTCAGCTCATGCATACATCACTTTGCACTACAATATGCTGGGCTTATTTCAGTCCTAGCAGACAACCTTTCTTATGCTGGTGACACAATAAAATGTATTTGGTCCATATAAAATCAACTGCACATGGATGCTGAAACTGTGACGACACCGGTAGTCCAGTACTGACACAAACCGTAAATACACAACCTTTTTTTCTTTTTTTTATAGAAATACCATCATCTTAGTGTTTACTTTTCCAAGCTTGCAAGGGTCAGATGGAGCTTATTGGAGGAGTGTTTCAACAGCTGGATAGCCGACCTGTCACCAACCCTCACATTTTTATACAAGGTAGTATTTCCCCCATGATCAGGCATGTCTTCAAAGAAGATTGAAAATGCGTGACACAGCTTGCATGACAGTAAAACTCATATACAACTACCTTGCAATGTCAAGAATAGACACAAAGACACACAATGAGTCTCTTTCAGTTTGTCTAGCAAATCCACTAACACCTCAGTCAACCCAGGGTTATAATAGCAGATACATGTCCAAGGTACAACATATTAGGACTGAACCTGAAACCATGTGGTTGTGAAGCATACTGGGATCCTCCACTTCCCAGAGCAGGAGGGTCTACTGACGACCACCAGGCACTGCTCAATGTTCCAATAAACAAAACTCCAGTTCAATAGTTTCAGAAAGATTAGTTATATTGGGAAATAAAGAAAAGTAAATAATAAAATGATTTTTCTTTATTGTCATTACTTCAGTCATCACATGGAAAAAAGAAATACAACCTACCTTTGAAATCAGTCTCAGAAAAATTGAAAAGAAGAACACCAACGTTTCCTCTGTAATCTTGATCAATAACTCCAGCTGAAAGGAGAAACAAAGACAGCTGTAATTCTTTTTTGAAGCACCAACATGATGTTTGATTAACTTCAGAAATGCATACTCCCACCTCTTTTCATCACACAAATGTAAATATGGACTTCCATACAAGAAAATCATATTATGCTATCAGTCAACGTTGTCTCCTTCATTGGAAACGAAACTCGGCTTGCGAAGACTTATTGGGGCAAGCGAAAGCGAAACCGTCAATGGCACCTGTGCCCAGCATAGCCTTCCTGGCACTTGTGCCAGATGGCACGTGTAAAGACATTCGAGTGAGATCATTGCCAGTGCCGTCGAACTGGCTCATGTGCAAGTGGCACGTAAAATACACCATTTTGAGCGTGGCCGTTGCCAGTACCCGCCTGACTGGCCTTCGTGCAGGTGGCACGTAAAAGCACCTACTACACTCTCGGAGTGGTTGGCATTAAGAAGGGCATCCAGCTGTAGAAACTCTGCCAAATCAGATTGGAGCCTGGTGTAGCCATCTGGTTTCACCAGTCCTGAGTTAAATCGTCCAAGCCATGCTAGCATGGAAAGCAGACGTTAAACGACGATGATGATGATGATGATAACCCAATTTTGCTTACATGGCCAGCAGACTGTGGTCAATACAATGTGTGTAACCAAGTACCAACTTTGATTTGATATCAAGATGGTAATACAGAAGAAACACTTACCTCCAACATCAATGAAATGCTTCAAAGCCAGTCCTGAACGAGGAGCTACAAAATAAAAATACAGTTCATCAGGTAAAATACTCACTAGGTCAAAACTGACATAAAAATAAGCCACCTCATACTGATCACATTATCTTGTCATAACTTAATATTTATTTTGCTATGTTGCAGAGCAAGGTAGATAATAACTAGCCCCAGCTCTTCTGATCTGGGTGAGTGATCAATAAAAACATTCATATTATTCTATGACTGAGCCATTACCACCAGCAACAGTTAAAAACAAAATTTTCAATTTTTAATTTTCAATCTAAAAATTGGTTTCAATAGAACTTGGTCAACGATTTCATTATAACAGCTCAATGTGATTCCTACTACCAGGAAATAATCAAAGAAGTAGAAATGGAACAACTAGTTTTAAAAAACAGGTCCAAGTATACAAAGGAGTTATTTGCTTATGTAATTTAAAACAAGCATAACAGTCTGAAAATATTTGTGTTGAGCTGCACTAATGAGGGGAAATCTAGAATCTAGACATTTGCTCAAATAACCATTTAATTGCTTCCATCTTATAATTCTGCTTGTTCCTCCATTACTCAGCCTGTCTGCAACGCTTTCACATGATCAGTTGAAGGGGGAGGGGAGGAGAGATGAGGGAGAGAGGTGGTGGCGGGCAAAATGTGTAATTTTTTTTTTTTGGAACTAAGTTTTTTTTCTCCGTTACTTAGCCTGTCTGTAACGCTTTCACTGATTAGTTGAAGGGTAAGGCGCAGAATGAAAAAAAAAGAAAGAAAGAAAAAGAGAGTAAGGTAAAGAGTGAGTGCTGTGTATTAAGTAATCATGGTATTCCAATTTCCTTTACTTTTCATTGATTAGCAGATAAGCGACTATCTTTTGATAGACACAACATAGGCTATGCTTTCAGGTTTTTTGGATAGAGTTTTCAGAAATAACTCAATAAGTTTACTGTTAATTCTGTGAAATATTTATGGGTTCTGCTAGTAGGTAATATTTTACAAGTGAAACAAAGTCAATACAATTAGTTTATAACTTACCCACTCTTCCATAACAGCCGTCAGGTAAAGCTATCTGGAGATCTGTTTTGGCTAGCAATTTTCCTTTAGAAGGGACTGAGTAGTCATATGCACTAAAACAAAGAATAAAAAAATTTATAGTTTTTCATTCCAAAATGCTTAAATAATTGTAGCTATGAGGAATTTTATTTATATACCTCACCCAGTCAGTTCTATGATGCAAGATCTACTGTAAAAAATTTAAGCCATTAACTTTATGTATCTTTCTTTCAGATATTAGTTGTTTAATAAGACACTTTCAGTGGACATTGTTGACTATAATGAGAGAGCAGTGTAAAATAGTGACTAGCTATTATCTATAAAAGATTGCACCATATTAGAACTTTCATCATCATCATCATCATCATCATCATCGTTTAACGTCCGCTTTCCATGCTAGCATGGGTTGGACGATTTGACTGAGGACTGGTGAAACCAGATGGCTACACTAGGCTCCAATCTGATTTGGCAGAGTTTCTACAGCTGGATGCCCTTCCTAATACCAACCACTCAGAGAGTGTAGTGGGTGCTTTTACGTGCCACCAGCACGAAGGCCAGTCAGGTGGTACTGGCAACGGCCAAGGATGAATGCATGGTTATAAAAGCTGAGCAACAACAAACACAGGCTTGGTGGTCAGTATTAGCTCCTTCCTGTTGTTGAGTATTGAAGGTGGTGGCGGGGGAAGAGAATCTAACCTCTAAAATAGCTAATCTTCCTCACCTGGTTAAGAGCCCTTCTGAATAACTGGGGTAAAATGGATATCTTTATTACTTTTTTTTTTGTCTATGGATGATCCGATTCTGGAAATTTATGTTATCGCAGTTTTATAAGATTTGGCTGGATATCTCCTGGATATAGCCTGCTTGAAGGCCTGAGGGAATATATATATATATATATTTTTTCCCCTTCTTGTTGAAAAATTAAAATTTTACAAACAATTTTTTTTTCAGAACCGTAATCTTCGTATTTTTCTACATATTTCGAGAAAAAAAGAGAAAAGAAAAAGAAAAAGTGAAAAATGAAGGGGTTGGGGAGAGAGATTGAAATTTTTAAAATACGATTTTTGGAAAAATTTTTTTCAGAACCGGATCCTCCCGTGTGATTCCGTAAAAAAAAACAAAACAAAAAAAACACAATATATATATATATATATATATATCCACTTTACCCGAAGTTACGACAAAAATGGATCTCCTGAATTTTCTGAAAGCCCCCCCCCCCCCCAGTCATTTTTTTGTTTTCATATTCGTTTTCCACACACTTGTTAACACCCCCAGGCTGGTTTTTACACCTAGTAGACTTTTTTTGGTGACCGGGTGCTAAACTGGATCCTGAAAGTTATGGAAAAAAACCGATCGTGAATTCTCCAACAGTCCTCTCCCCACCCCCTCGGAAAACATTTCCCCCCTATAGATTTCTTTATAATCGTAATCTATGCCATTTGAACGGTATTTCTATAAAATTTCATCAATATATATCCATTTTCCTGAAAGTTATGAGGGAAAAATTGGATCTTGTGAATTTTCCGAAAGTCCTCTCCTCACCCGTTCGTCTGCGCAAATTTTTGTTTTCATGACCGGGAGTTAAAGGCGAAATGCCGCTAAGCATTTTGTCCGACGTGCGCGCTAAGGGTTCGGTCAACCCGCCCGCCCTCGCTAACCACACAAAGAAAAAAGAAAATTATTTCGGTGTTTGTTTAGAATACTTCACACATTGATTAGTTAAATTTCTCGCGCACTTAAAGCTTTGGTTGCCACCTATCGAAACGAAAGTCCCTCACTCCCCGAAAAACGAAAAAAAAAAAAAACTTAGTTTCTGTATACACACTGCTACAAGAACAGATACGATCATCATTTATACATATATACGCACACATTCATACAAAACGTATACATATAAATGGAAGCCCACACATACAAGCAATGCCATTCATTCATTCATAGACATAATGAAGTGGGCGAAGAAATGTATCGTACATACTAGATGTAGTCTTCACATCTTTCTGCAAAGCGTGTGTGCATATATTATCATTATTGATTTTATCATTCCTATATCAATTTAATTTCCTAGAAATTATATGCTAATACTTTTTTTTCAAGGCAGCATTTGCTTTATGCCTATCTAGTTCAGTAAATCACTTTTGAGTAAACACACCGTTTTATTTCATTCACTTCGGACCTGCATTAACAGACATCCAAATGCAGCAGCGAATTGTTAAGTTTTAAGTATATAGACCCATTGATCGAAACATAATTTATCGAAAACAAATGAACGAAAAAACAATTGATGGAAGTAACAGTTATTCGAATCAATAAGTAATCGAATTATAAATATTAAAACAATTTTGATTTTTAAAAGGTTTATAATGGTTTTATTAATACTATCTTTTTAAAAATTTTAAATGCTTATGTGCGCGCGTGCGTATGCATCATATTTGCGTCCCTTTGTCCCGAGATCGATGATATTGAAAAATGGCGGAATTCTTACGAAGTGATAAAGGAAACCCCTTGTTGTTATTCAATGGATACTTGTTCGTCAAAGAGAAGGAAGTTGGAAATAGAAGGTATTGGAAGTGCCAGAATTACAATAAGCACTGTAAATGTCGTGCCAAAACCGCTGGTGGTGAGATTATTTCTGTTTCTCGTGAGCATAACCATACTGCCAATCCAGCTAAGGTCGAAGCGCGCCGAATTACGGAAACAGTGAAAACCGAACCTGAAGGAACATATAACTCACCCCAGTTTGTAATTTCAAATGCAGCTTCAGATAATAGCATTGTTACAACTCCAGTACTACCTTTATATAATCATACAGTTATTCCAGCTAATGTCGTAGCGCCCCAACTTACGGGAAAAGTCAAGATTGAACTTGAAGAAACATGCGACTCTTCACCTCAGCAAGTAGTTGTAGTTTCAACTAAAGCTTCAGATAACAGCTTTGCTACAACTCCAGTACTACCCTCAGTAAGTAACATGAAACGAACTATTCAACTAGTACCTCGAGAACAAAGAGACAAATGTAGTAAAGAGTTTCCAGAGGGCCCTACCAAAGCTAAAAAAGCTAAATTTGTACAAAGCGAAAAAGGAAAACCTATGTTGTTAGTAGATGGATATTTGTTTGTTAAAGACAAGGAATTGAAAAATAAAAAATATTGGAAGTGTCAGAATTATAAAAAATATTGTAAATGTCGTGCCAAGACAGATGGGGATGAAGTCATTTCAGTTTCTGGGGAACATAACCATGCCGGTAATCCAGTTAATGTTGAAGTGCGCCGATTTATGGAAAAAATTAAGAACGACTCTAAAGAAACTCGCGATTCACCTCAATATGTAATTTTAAATGCTGCTTCTGATATTAGTAATCTAACAGTTCCCGCACTACCCCCGCTAAGTAGTATAAAACGGACAATTCGACGAGTGCGCCAACGAGAAATTTGCGGGTTGCCTGTACCCAACCATAGAAAAGACATAACCTTTCCTGACGAATATACCAAAACAAATAGGGGAGACGACTTCCTGTTGTTTGATTCGGGCCCAAGTGATGACAGAATGTTGATTTTTTCGACCCGACAAAATCTGTCTGTTCTTGATTCATGTCAAAATGTCTTCATGGATGGCACCTTTAAAACAGTGCCGGTTATATTTGATCAACTCTATACAATTCAAGGCCTTAAAAATGGATTTTGCCTACCTTTGATATTTGGATTGTTACCCAATAGGAAAGAAGAAACGTACATTAAATTTGTTAAGACACTAAAAACACTAGTACCATTTTCAAACATTGATTCAATTACTACAGACTTTGAACCGACAATGATAAAGGCCGTCAGGACAGAATTCGATTCCGTTAATCTTTATGGTAGTTTTTTTCATTTGGGGCATTGCCTATACAAAAAAGTATGCGCCTTCGATCTAAAAGAGAAATATGACACAGATGCACATTTTTCATTAAGTATTCGCATGCTTTTAGCTCTAGCTTTTGTTCCAACAGAGAAAGTGTATGAAGCATTTGGAGCGCTAGTAGATGGAGCAGTATATCCCCCAGAGGCCCTTCCAGTAGTTGACTATTTCGAAGACACGTGGCT
Source organism: Octopus bimaculoides (assembly GCF_046866305.1). Classification (NCBI taxonomy): domain Eukaryota; kingdom Metazoa; phylum Mollusca; class Cephalopoda; order Octopoda; family Octopodidae; genus Octopus; species Octopus bimaculoides. The sequence continues at coordinate 12,496,992 of NC_142945.1, read as the reverse complement.
AGGACGACCATGTATTCGCAACGGTCGCCGTCCACCCATATTTGACTTAAAGATGTGGTCCTGTTTTGACAGAATGCAACAGGATTTACCAGAAACAAATAACGCTATTGAAGTATGGCACCGAGCGTTTTTGCATCAAGTTTCGGCGAATCGGTCAACACTTTGGAAATTTTTAGAAGAGCTGAAGAGAGAACAATCTCTGAACGAGATTAATATAGAAAAATTACTCAGCGGAATGGAGTGCGAAACAAATACTAAAGAATGTCGGATTTCTGCAAAGCAGCTTAAAAAACTCACTGAATCGTTTCAAGAATACACCAATGTAGTCGACTATCTATGCGCAGTAGCTCATAACGTGAGACTATAACGCTTTTTATAATTTTTTTTTCATCAGCTTAATAACACCTTTTTTTTAAATATTGATTCAGTTTCTTGTGACTTTGAACAAGCTATGACAAAAGACCACAGGTTTTCAGACTATCAACACCACACACATTATATACAACTTAATTAAAAAAATAAAAAACATAATGTAATTTCCGCTCTTTAATCTTTTTTAATATTTCTAAAATCTGTTAATAATTCGACTAATTGTTGAATCGAGCAACTGCTACTTCGAACAACTGTCTTGTTTTTCGTTTAGCCATTTTCGATAAATTGCCACGCAGAGTTTTTCTTTGTATTTATTTTCGTTCACTTACAGTTTTCCAACAACCAGCTAAAATAGTCAACAACACATTGCTTGTACACTGCTAGCAGTGAAAAGCATATCATCGCCCCATATTACAATCAACTTTTTAAATCCTAAAACTCCTGAAATTTTAGAAGTTTTCAAAGTAAACGGAGTTAGCTCCCTTGTGACAGCAGTAAACAGACAAAATGTTTCCTTTCCATGTGATAATTTGACGATTTGCTAATGATGTAAAAACCACTAAATCAGAATTTTAGATATTTTAATATTCTCTTAGAGATAACGAGTCAATATACTAATTATGTAAAAAGGATAAAGCAATAATGTCCATATTTCTAAGAGTTTATATTCATATGATTGATTCTCCAGTCGGTTTTGACACATGAGGACCCTTCAACCTATCGAGTTAATGTTGAGTCGGGTATGTCATTACTCCTATCGAGAAGTTGCAAACCAGTCCAGAATGTGCAAGGCTGTGTGGATTACGGAACAGTGTTGCTGCTGTGCTTGATAATGCTTTCTTGTCCTTCATCTAGGCTCGCAAAATGGCACGAAAATGTAAAACTAAAGTTCTAAACGACCAGTCACAATCACTTTCCCGCGCGAGCATTAGATAATTAAATCATAACTGCGCCACACACTGGACTAAAAGTTTTTCACTCAACGACACACAAAATTGAATGAACAAAATCAACATTCTAACTGCACGCCAGAATATGTCATATGTAGCTACTTGGCTGACAAAATGAATGCAGAGAAAACCTCGAAAATCGCTGAAAAGAAAAATCCAGAAACTGAAGGAAAATGTCTTTTTTTCTATTTTATTAAAACCTGGAAACTGAAAGATTACTAACTAACCACATCGTATAGCAATGTCTAACATAAGATATGAATGTCGAATACGTTACGTTTGTGGATGAATACAATTTGTAAAAATAAGAAAAAATGCGTGAAAACACAAAACTTTGGAAATATTTTCGTTTGATAGTACGGGACTACTAAAGCAGCACGGTCCCGAACGCGCTAGCTAGTCGTGAGTGGTCGATCCTAACCCTAAACACGTATTCATTTGCACACGCGGGTTAGGGTTAGGATCGACCACTCACGACTAGCTAGCGCGTTCGGGACCGTGCTGCTTTAGTAGTACCTGATAGTACTTATATGTGAATTGAAATACTTTATATGAAAATTTAGGTTACAGAAATTCTAAGTCAAAACAGAATTCGGCGCCAACAAGGTAACCGTACTGTCGCTCACAATTCATTCATCAAAATACTTTCCCGCTGTCTGTAAGTGTTTACCTAACATACTAGAAATAGCAGCTTAGCCCATTATCAACTCAAATCAAACTTTAAATAGTTTTAGCTGCTGTTTTTAGTATGTTCGACGACTACCTAGAGGCTTCTGTCTTCGGGCTAAAAAGATGGATTATGGCGGGAAAGTATGCTTTGAGCAGCGGTACGAAACCATCAGCAGCGCAAACTTTCGTGGTTTATCTTCAATGGTCTTCTTCCATATAAGTATTACCGCCCGTGTCATTCATTAATGAAAATATTTCTTGACAATAACAGTAAATATTTTGGCAATCCTTCGATATAACTCGACAATTCACTTCGAATATCTTCGTGACCTCTGTGTGTGTGCCTGTTCTGTTTTTTATGTTTTGTCTAGTTATATCGAAGGATTGCCAATATTTTCTATTGTTTCAGTCGTTGGGCTGCGGCCACGCTGGGTCATCGCCTAAAGAATTTAGTGGAACAGATCGACCCCAGTACTTTATCCTCTTTTGCCACACCGCTATGTCGCGGAGACGTAAGCAAACCAACACCGATAAGTGGTGGTAGGAGACATACATATACGACGGGCTTCCACACAATTTCCGCTTACCAAATCCACTCATAAAGCTTTGATCGACTCAAGACTATAGCAGACACTTGTTCAAGGTGCCACGCAGTGGGAATGAATCTATAAAAACTTTTAGATAAGCATGTCTTTCAAACAAAGCATGCGTGACTTCCCAACCACTGGGTGGCACCTTGAGCAACTGTCTTTTACGATAGACCAACAAAAGCATTACGAGTGGATTTGGTAGACAAGACCAAGTTTTTTGCATTTCATTCATACACGTCCCTGAAGCGAAGGATGATCCACTTATTTTTAGATTTATTAAAACTTACGGAAGCCTTCTTAAGAGGAATGTAAATGTCACAATTAGAAATCTAGATATAAAGTCACAAGGTATACATAGAACATCAGAATAAGGCGGTGGGTGGACATTGGGGCATAACTACAGGGTTTTACCGGACATTGGAATTAGACACTGAGGGAAAATGGCTGTAACTTTTTTATTTTTTAATTTTGACGATTTTCGTTTTCGATAATGTGTTCTATATGTAACGGTCATGCGATTCCCTCTAAAAAATTTTTTTTTTGGCGATTTTCATTTTTGACATTGTGTTCTACATGTCCAGGTCGTACGAATAGCCTTCTCGCAACTTAGATGTGAAAATGAACGGCTTACATTTATATTGAAACAGTAAAAGGATCACATGTGGAGTCCCCACCACGAAACTTGATATGCTAGAAATAACAGCTAAACGCGGACAATCCAAATCTTGCATTGGTCCAGATGGACTATATGTAAATAAATATGAAGGAAAAAATGCGCTTTGGCAAACGGGGTTAGGGTTAGGTTTTGAGTTAGGGTAAACCTAACCCTAACCAGATTTGGCTGTTATTTCTAGCATGTAAATAACCTGCTTGGTGAGGGGGGGGAATTGAAATTTTTCAAACAATTTTTTTTCAGAATCGGAATCTCCATAGCCTAAAACGTGGGATTCCGTAAAAAAAAAAAATAATAAGGGGGGGGGGAAGGTTTAGATTACATATAGTCCATCTCTACCATAAGATGTAATAGTAATTGTAAAATCACCTGTAAAGGTCGTATCCAGCAGCTTGCGGCGATCCTCGAGTTGGGACGAATGCATTTGGAGTAAGTTTTGCGAATTTTACAACTTGTCTTCCTGGCATTTTGCTGTTTTAATAATAGAGCGATTAGAGATGTCAAGATGAAAAAGCGGGAAGATTGGTCCCGGTGCGCACACTCGCACAAGCTAGTCGTGACTAGTTGATCCTACAACGATTATTTAGCACGAATGCGCAAAACATGTAAACAAAGTAAATAAAGCACAAAGGAAATATATTTTTTTTGTTGAATCTTCCCCATCTTACTCTTAAAACGTCGTTTTACGTTCTTCCAGGGTGTATTTTGGTGTCACATCTATTTCAGTAATCCCCAACAATCAGAACATATAGTCGTCCCTTGTTTGATAATTTTTTTAATAAGTGGTAGAAGAGTTCCAGAAGAACGGTCAGGTACAAAGAGTAAAAACCTATTTTTATCCTCTCTATCCCACCCTCCGTTGTATTTGCGCTTGCACATCATAGAGTCATCTATTTCTACGATGTGCCCAAGTCCACCAATTTGGTAGGGGTTACGCAAAATATAATTACTTATAATGTCCCTCGTGTACTGATACCATTGAACAACAGTAGATTTTGAAAGACCGACTTTTTAATGGACTCTTTACCAAAAACAGGTAGTGTATAATTTATTTGCTTTGTTTAAATAAATTATTTACTTTGTTTAGAAAAAACCCCTCATACATGTTTTGCGTATGACGCGCACTCGCGCTAGGTAGTCGTAGGATCGACTAGTCACGACTCGATAGCGCGCACCGGGGGCCAATCTTCTTGAATAGTACCTGGGAAACGAACGAAGGGTGAAATTTCCAGTTCCTTTGTAATGAATAAATAAATCGTTATTTCATTCACATGCGTTCCTACATAAATATTTTCATAATACCATACTACCAGCTTTTTTTTTCAGTAGATAAACATTAACCGATACTTCTATTAAAATATGAAAAAGAACTGATGGGTATGTAAGAATCAAAAGGTGAACATAAGATAGCAAAAAAATAAGCATTCGTTTTGGATGCCAAGGAATTTATTTTGCGTATTAAATGTTGGTAACTTTTAACTAAAGCGGCGTAATTTAAAATCAAGCCATCAATAACGGAATATATAAAAATCACTTGGCTACTCTGAATGGCTGAAGCGAACAAGTAAAAGCTTCGAAATAGTTATTGTACTTGCGGAATTCTGGTTTAAGAACCGTATATAATACCTTTTTTTATTTTTTGGGAATCACTCATTTCGAAAAGTAAACAACGTTTTGATTATTTATAGGAAAGATTTCGGAAATTAAATATGTGGCAATCTTTCAATAAAAGAGCAACTTCTTGGTTGTTCTTTCATTTCATTTTGTCGACTGCCAAGATATTGTACATTTTCTGTTACGTTGGTTTAATTTTAATTTGCATTGCTTTTTAATTAGTGGTTACATTCAATCCATAACTGGTTAGCCACAGGTCAGTCTTAATGGAGCGGGTCTTTAATCAAAAGCCTTCAACCATGTCTATTCCATCTTTAATTTTTTAATTCATGCTTTATTATTATTTTTTTTAAGGTAGGATTTGGTTAGACAGATTTGGATTATGTTATTAGCATGTAAAGAAGTCACTTATAGTAATATAGAAAGAATGAAAACGCATAGTAGCGGTATCCTTGTAAATTCCCCGTGTATATGTGTTCTTATTTCTATTTAAATGAATAATTATACACATACCTGCACAGTCGTGTCCCGCCGACTTTTTTTCTCGTAACTTGCAGAAAATTGGGTATTTGTAATGAAATTTCTTATAAATACCGTCCAGGTGACTAAATTACATAAGAATTTTATGTGAGAAAGTGATGCGTGCGCACAGACATATTCGAGGCATTAATATTTTACAGAATTCCAAGTTTTGTTTTGTAGAGACGTGATGTATGTGACTATATATGCGTACGCACCTGCCATTTATTTTTTTCTATATTAAATTCCGAAATTTATACCATCTGAATCGTATGTGTACAACATTTCATTAAAAGACATCTATTTTTCTGAAAATTACAAGGAAACAAAGTCAGTGGTGTGCGATTAGCTTCTGATGATCCAAGTAGCACTATATTGTCTGCAAATATCAACCAACCAATAGTACACTTACTAACTATGATGCTACTTCCTCAACAGCTGTGCCTGTCAATCTGGTTTATGAAAAGTGACAATACGCACCCCTGCTAAAGTCCAATACTCATGTTGAAAGTTGAGAGCTTTTAACTTAGCACAATTTACCTGAACACAAACATCTGGGTTTGTGTATGAAGACTTCATGCTGCCCAAAGTGCTTTGCAGTGCAGGGGAACATAGAAAAAAAAAGAATAAATAAATAAAATAAGGATTGCATGTCAACCAGAAGTTGCTTAAAGGATAAATCTTCTACCTTGAAAAGTCTACATCAGACAACATTCCCAGAAATATCCAGTACCTAATCCCAACTGCTTGGTAAAGTAAGGTACCATCTTAATCATTGTTCTAGTGTCCACTTTTCCATGTTTGCATGGATTGGTTGGAGTTTATCAAGATAGATTTTCTATGGTTGGATGCCTATCCTATTCCATATAGAATTAAATGTTCTCTTGCAATGTGTTGAACCCTTCAGTTGTCCAAATTCTTATTCCTTTTATATTTTGACTCATATAGTCAATTTTTGGAAGGGAGCTTATGTATATTTATTTGAATCTACTATTATATTTCTATTCCTTAATTTCATTGGCTCTAGAGGGGGAAAAATGAAATGTTTCTATGTAACTCTTTAAATCCACAATTTACTCATAGATTAGTTGACCACCAAATGAACTAATATAGTAAAACAGTAGAATCCATGTAAATTAATAATATTCTATAAAAACACAACTACACTAAGCACATTTCACTCATTTCTTGGATGAAATGTTGCATTATTTTGTTTTGTAGGATCCCCAAGCCATAACGGACTGGAGCCTGATGCAGCTCTCCAGCCAATCAGCTCCTGTCAAACTGTCTGACCTATGTCAGCATGGAAAACAGAAGTTAAATGATGATGATGATGATGACGGTGGTGGTCATAGTGGTTGTTATTATTATTATTATCATTGAGGTTCATGGCAAAAAGGTGATGAGCTGGCAGAATCGTTAGTACACTGGATGAAATGTTTTGCAGTATTCCACCTGTCACTACATTCTGAGTTCAAATTCTACTGAGATCAACTTTGCCTTTCATCCTTTCAGGGTCGATAAATTAAGTATCAGTGAAACACTGGAGTTGATGTAGTGGACTAGTCCCTTCCCATAAAACTTCAGGCCTTGTGCCTTTAGTAGAAAGGATTATTATTATTAAATTGTACATATATTATCAAAAGGTTTGTCCAGTCCTTATATACATACCTATATATTTTGGAGCGTGTCTAAAATTCCCCTCCTTACCAATTAAGCTTGGTGGGGGTTGTCAATTTAGTTGCCAATGACCCAACCATACAACAATGTTTAGATATCACCAGTAGCACTCACAAGAGACCTGACAAATACTGTTTTGAGTACCAACTCATAAATTGATGATAATATTCTTTCATCAGTTCTCAAAAGTCAAATAGCACAACAACCTGCTTATATACCTAAGCTAACTGAAGTTCACATTGCAATCATACATTTAAGACTACCTTCTGAAGTCTATCAGTATGGTAGTAGAAAATTGCATTATAAACTCTTTTGCTGATTTGGAGTAATAGATATGTTCCCCATGACTTTAAGGTTTCTTCAATCAAACATCTTTACAAAAACAAAGCAACAAAATAATTTGTAACAGACATTGTCACATTTCCCTTCTTTGTATAGTCAGTAAAATCCTGGCTTGCCTTATCCTCATCAGTCGGATAACTCCTCTTGTAGACTAAAGTTACCCCTGAAACTCAATGTGGCTTTAGGTTAAGTAGAAAGAGGATTGATGTGATTTACTTCTTGCAGAACATTTCATTGGTCTTTTCATAAGCTTAAAGAAAAGGGAAGTTGTTCACTAGGACAAACTCTAAAGAAGGGAGTAAAACTTATCCAGCTTGTTCTTAATCATTCTGAAAATCACTTAAATGTGGATAAACATGATTTAAAATATATTCATGGTAGCTGTTCAGCTTGCTGTCTTTCTTGTCACTTGACAGTCATATACATCAGAAGCAAAAGCCAAAACTGCCACACCCATAAAAGCACTGCCTAGGGCAAACTGGTCACACCACTCCCCACTCTGTTACTGCAAGAGAGCCCTAACTCTGAGGACAAAAATTGATGCGTATCAAGTTGTAGTCCCTACTATCTTACTCTTTGGACTCTTATAGGTCCCATATGGAACAATTAGACATCTTCCATAAACATTGCTTGCATAACATCTATGTGTGTGTGTGGAAAGACAGAGTCCCTGATATTGGGTCTTTTAAAGAAATGTAGTATATCAGGTATTGAAGCTTTTCTAATCCAGTTTCAGCTTTGATGGGTTTTTTTCATGTAATTTAGATGGGTAAAGAATGCTTGCCCAAGATTTTCCTATTTTTTAAATTTTTAGTCAGGAGGGAAGGCAATAAAGAAAATGCATTGGCATGTGTATATACTTATATAAATTTATGTATGTATGGATGAAAGAGAGAGAGAGAATTATACATTTGCTCCATGATAAACAAGACTGCAAAGTAGCCCTTTACAACTATTTTATTTACATTTTCAAATAGTTGCTAAAGCAATACAGCTGTGACAAACTATATTGATCATCACAAATAAACATATCATATCTTGCTTGGAAGATCTCATAGAACATATATCATGCTCAGTTGCTGTCAACATTTTGGTCATGTGTGATCACATAATTGGTAGTTGGTGAAATTAGAGAGAGCTAACAGTGAAGAAGATGCAATGTCTACAAGGCTGTTTTATCCCCCCCAGGCAAATCAATGCATTGGGCCCAATAATATGTATCTATTGACAGCATGCCACAGCATATACAAATCAGAATTAGGTCCCAAGACCCATGAGGCCTGTCTGGACAACTGCCCAGTGTGCCCGTCCCTTAAGACAGCACTGACCTTCTGTTCCAGTAATGAGAGAAGTAGGGCCAGTGTTGCTCCCATTCCAGCTTTTTTTGTGATGTCTATGTGCAGTAACAGAAGAGAAAGGTATTCATGCTACCCACTGATATCTACATAAGTTTTCAGTGCTGACTTCAGTTGATAATGAAAATGAAAATGTTTCACCATGCTGTTAGCTGGATGGTAAGAGTAGTACAAGTTCCATTGTGTGTAGCAATCATGTCAGTTGTACAAATAAGTCGGACTTGAACTTGAACTGCTGTCACCTATCAGTCGTAATGTTAGATTGTATGCTGTATCCAGAAACCTCGTAATGTACACAACTGTGACAGCTGTCTCAATTGGAATGTAGGTGAGTGGACTAGTATAACGCCATCTGGTTTACTTGTTGAGACAAGTGAGCAGATAATTAAGTCCATGTGAAGGTGAAAGTGGTCTCAAAATATCAACATGAAGTAAAGGTGCACAATGGTGAAATGGCATGGTGATGCAGTTTCTGGCCTAGTTACGAGTATCGTTGTTGATACCATGGCCTAAGGAAGCATGGTGATATCTTTTGTGTTGAATTGTTATCTGAGTGTCACAAACAGTGGAATCTATTGAAAATCTTCCTACTGAATTCATTGAAATCCTCTGGGACACAAAAAGGTGTTTTGTAAGCATTGGCAATACCAAACCGAACATATCTGGCTGATGAAGAAAGTGGCACCTGCTTGACTGTTAAAGCAGGTGAAGAATTTGCTGTCAAAAGAAAGCTCTTTTTCATTCTCTTGATTGACTGTGATTTTATTTGAACTGGTGGACAATGAAGTGTGCAGAGCATTTGTATGTCTGATGACAGTTGTAAGTGGAGAAATATAAAGGATGTTACCAATCCTTGTTGAATGGCAAGTGGAGTTTAGTGTCCAATTCAACTCGATTTCGATTTCACTTGCCTCAACAGGTCTTCGTAAGTGGAGTTTAGTGTCCAATGAAGGAAGGTACGCATAAGTGGACTAGCTGAGGCCTTAGATTTAGGTCTCACTTGGCTTGCCGGGTCTTCTCACGCACAGCATATTTCCAGTTGGCAGAGTTTCTACAGCTGGACGCCCTTCCTAACGCCAACCACTCAGAGTGTAGTGGGTGCTTTTACGTGCCACCGGCACGAAGGCCAGTCAAGCGGTACTGGCAACGGCCATGCTCAAAATGGTGATGACTAATATTTTTTTTTTCCTAGAAAAGAGAGAGACAACTGTAAGCATATTTCCATGTTTTTTAAAGGCTCATCTGCAGAACGTAGCCTCTGCTTTCACATATATAACTGTCCATTTATCAGGGAAATAGTGTGTTTGCGTCAAGCCAAACTTACTCAGCTTGTGTTTAACACTAACTCAATCCTACCTTCCTCTATATCAGTCAGGAATTTTTCAGTAATATGCACTAACTCATAACAATTCAAACTGAACTCATGCTAATTTCGTTCATCTCATCTAGTCTAAGACAATCTGCTCATTATTATTAAAAGATATCTTAACCACAAGAAATATATATTTGAACAGCTAAAGTTTCTTTATTCCAAAATTGTATGTCATATATTTCATTGATAACCACATTTTTCAATAACATTTTAATTTTTATATTCAGTGGATTAATTAGGATTTTTTTTGTTTTTTATTTTGATAGTTTTAATTTTCTTTCAAAGTATAAAACTGAGCAGTTTGCATTCAAAGTCAGCTAAATCATTTTTGACAAATTTAGTAACAAAAAAAAAAAAAAAAGCATCATTTTATTTTTCCATTGTATTTTTAAAGCAGAACTTACATATATTTTACTTTCACTGCTTTATGTGGATTCCTATGACTCTGTCACCATCCAATGGATTTGAAATGGGAGCTTGAGTTATAGTGAATCTTTCATTAGCTGAATACACAACCATGGATGCCACCCCAGTGGATGTGTTGCAGTTACTCACTTGATAGAGCTTGGTGGTCCTGACTGTTGATCTTTTTGGATTCCTCTACACATCATCAATTTAAGAAGTACTGTTGGTTCAGTTGAGGTCTTCCACCATCTCTTCACATCCTATCATGCGGCAGTCCCATACTAACATACCATTTTAAAGAATATTTTGAAAAAAAAAAAAGTTTTTGCATAAATAAACATTATTTTAATTATTCATTTCTTTACTAAATATGTATACAGTAATCCCTCGACTATCGCAGGTGTTATGTTCCATAATCCCCCGCAATAGGTAAAAATCCACGAAGTAGAAACACTTCTCTACTGTATATATTTTTTAAAATTATTTTTATAATTTGTATATATTTATTTTATTATAAACACAAAACAACACCACCGAGGAATCGACATAAGCTTAAATAATAAACTGCGATAGGTGAGCCGCAAGATGACAAGGGATTACTGTACTTACTAAATATGTATACTTATTTACTAAATAGGCTATTCCTTGTTGGTGCCTTGTTGTTTGGTCCTATGTCATCTCTGATCTAGCAAACACATGATTAAAGATGTCCCAGCTGTGACCATTTCAACATTTTCCAGGCATGGTGTAATCTAGGATTATAGGATCAAATATGTCTTTTTTTTTGTTTATTAAGATGGAAGAGTATGATTTGAGAGACATTTGGCTGCTACTTCAAGCAGGTTGAATAACCACATAGAGGCTGTTCTCATTAGTTCATAGATAACATGGTTTAATCAAAGTGATATGGCTCAAAGATATGTTATTAACTGAGATAAATATATACAATTGATTGAAATGTAAGATTAAGTCCTATAACTTTCTTAAATCATATGAGATGTTGGAGGCAGACTGCAGTGGGGGACTAGGAATTTTAATGCTTATTTTGATCTGTGACAGATTAGTGCAGGGCCAGTGCCATGTTGTTCAGCGCCTTAGACAAACCCTACAGTATATAACTTTTCTCTCAGCTCTACAATGCATGCTTCCTTCTCCAGCTTCTTTTCCAACAATTCCAGTTGAAAATATAAATTTAGAAGAATAAGAAATCTATAGATTTATGGTTGTGCATATTAATGAGTAAAGATGTTATCTTTTTATCTTTTATCTTTTAATTGATTCAGTCATTGGACTGCAGCCATGCTAGGGCATTGGTTTGAACGGTTTAGTCAGATTGCCCCCCCCCAACTTAATTTTGTTGAAGTCTGGTATTTATTCTATCAGTTCATTCTGCCAAACTGCTAAGTTACAGGAATGTAAACAAACCAACATAGTTTGTCAAGCAGTGGGTGGGTGGGGGGACAAATGCAAACAAACACACCCATAAACCATAAAAATGTCAGCATGTATGAGAGGTAAATATATTTACCACTTGACATCTTTAGCCTTCTTCACGTAGAAATACTTCCAGTCTGTGTTTTACATATTTTTAAAAAATTCATTTTCACAATTTTTAGCAAAAACCATGTTTGGCCATCGGGAAATATCACCTTGCTTGGCAACAGGTAAAGATTAGTAAGAGGAAGGGCATCAGGCCGTAGGAAATCTACTTCAATAAATTCGGTCCGACCAAGCATTTTATAGCAACGACGATGATAGATAGATAGATGCAGAGAGAAAGAGAGATATATATTCTGTGCAATTATGGCGACACACAGTTTGCATCATTGACCTGTAAAAGATATACAGACAGAAAAATATTATTGCGCAATATTGCATTGCACAATATGATCGAACTATTGTGCAATTTGACCCATGCTTTCTGTTTTCCCTCATAAACGATATTTATACATAGTTTTATAAATCTTTTAATGACGTATAATAAATAATAACACATTTAAAGTGGATTTTATCAATTAACATCAAGGGTTCAGCGTTTTACCTGCAAAAATAACTATTAATAAACTTTAATAATCTCCGATTGTGACAGCGTTTGAATACGACAATACGGCTTAGAATATGTCTGTGACTATGACTATATAATGTAAACCTGCCTCCGCTTCTTCCTTTTTGCATCGTTTGACAGAGCAGAATGCCGGTCAGTCATCAATTTCTTACTCTCGTTATTGCAAATCATTATCGATTTTTGTCTCAATAATGTTAATACACTGATTTTAGAATTAAATTTAATATCTAATGTCTGTTTACATGTATAAAAATCCACATTAAATTTAATTTCCTCTTTTAACAGTACTTCGTATCAACATTAAACTATCGATTATATTAATTCTTTCAATCATACAGTTCTGTCGATAATAAACCAATAATGATGTTCATTGTATATACAGTTCCTTTCGTCCTAGTAAAGTAATGGAATCTTAACCGGGGATATTCTTTTGCTAAACGTGTCGTTTTCAATTTATCATGTGTCTATGTATGTCAATGGGACCATGTTTAAATGTCAGCTTAATTTGAACCAGATGGAGTCTATGTGATCGTTTGATTTGTTATATTATATCCCAGCTAAACTCCCCACAAATCATTCCCTGCCACTGTCTTTGAAAAGGTTACATTAAATTAAACAGTCCCGTGTTACCTGCACAGGTAAAATACGAGATGGTCATGACTTGAAATGCTTCTGATCATAGGCCTGTTCGGTAAGGGCTTATTAAAATTTTGGTACAAGATTTTGTTCCTGGTGTGCAGAAAGCTGGGATGACCACAACAGGAACGCTCTTGCTCTCGATCAAAGCTAACCTGTAGCTCAACATAACGAGCTCAAACATAAATGTTTTGATAACAAACCTAGTGTTATCACTGATTTTATCTTGTTAGGTCTGTTTGATATAAATTTAATATTTATCAAGATTCTTTCATTGAAAGACATTTTCTTCTGCTGTAGACTTTCAGTCTTTTGAGAAGCAATATTTCCAAATATTTACATAAGAGTGAGGAGAGAAAAAAAAATACCTGCCTTTTAAGTATTTCTAAAAATAGACGTTGCCAATGTGTTAAATATTTTTATTTTATGTTTTCGTTTTTGTCATTGCAGCTCGCTAAAGATTTATTGCATCCTTCCTTAGAAAAGGAACGAAGGAAATGTAAGCTAAAAAGACTTGTACAGTCTCCAAACAGTTACTTTATGGATGTCAAATGCCCAGGTAAGTTAACTGCTTTCAAGTACCTTATTAACCTTTAACCTTATCTTAACAGCGGGTTTAATTAATGAAGCCATCTGTTGAAATGTTGAATGGAGATTGAAAAAATAGGAAACTTTCAAAGTCCATATTCTCAGTCTGTGATGGATCTTTTCCAGAATCAGGAATGAGTCGGTGCAGCATAGCTTTTTGTGCAGCTGGATATTCTTCCTATCTTAGCAACCTTCTAGTAAGAGCTGGTGTAATTTATCATACCACCAGCTCTAGAAATGTTGTCATCATCATTCTCATCTAACATCCGCTTAAGTATTCACACTATTAGCAACGGGTTTCCCCCCCCCCCCGGAAGCGTCTCTGCAGTGGTCTCATGAAGCTCCTTCTGGAATTCCTCATGAGAAGTGCGTAAGGGTGGCCATGTCTCAAGCTCGTGTGTGCTGGCACATCCATAGCGCTGCTTCTAAGTTATGTATTATACATGCAGTTTCCTTTTTTTTTTTTTTTATAAATAATACATGAGCATGTTATCAAAAATGAACTTCCACACATGCAGATATAGTTAAATAATATATTGACTGCCAACCTCCAGTCTGTTGTTAAGTTGGAGCCCTAGTCTGTCTATGAGTATAGCTTCCTTAATTCTTAGATTACCCAAATTTCTTTCATTGGCCTCAATTGTGATTGCTATGCTTTTGTCGGTGTTCCGGCATCTGTCTAGATGTTTTCTGAAGGAAACTGCACGTATAATACAAAACTTAGAAGCGGTGCTACGGATGTGCCAGCACACATGAACTTGTGACATGGCCACCCTCATGCACTTCTCATGAAGAATTCTGGAAGGAGCTTCGTGAGACCACTGCAGAGACACTTCCAGAAAAAACCCCAAAAAAACAATTATAGCAATGACTCGATCAATTCCTAGGGATATCTGAAGAAGGAATTTTTGTATTCCAAAATATTATATCAGACTATGGATGATTAAATTATAACAGTTATTATAGTGCATGCAATTCAAGACACGTGTGTGTGTGTGTGTATGTATGTAGAAACTCTGCCAAATTAGATTGGAGCCTGGTGTTGCCATCCGGTTTCACCAGTCCTCAGTCAAATCGTCCAACCCATGCTAGCATGGAAGGCGGACGTTAAACGATGATGATATATATATATATATATATATATATATATATATATATATATATATATATACATATATATATATATATATATATATATAGGCACATGAAGACACGTGACCTAGTTGTTAAGGTATTGCATTTATGATTTAGCAATCTTGGGTTCAATTCACGAACTGAGCTGCATGGCTGCATGTTGTGTTCTTGAGCAAAGCCCTTCATTTCATATTGTCCCAGTCCATTCAGTTATAAATGGATAAACCCTGCAACAGAAGGAATGTTGACCTGCTTGCCCAGCCAGCAGTGAGGTGGCATCATTCGAAAGCTAAAACAATGCAACGAACGTTGTGACCAGCAATATACAGGGTGTCCACAAGGTCTAGGTACATGGAGTAAATAAAATCATAGCATAAACAATTAAATATAAGAAATAATAATTTCTTGAACTATGTGTTAATCCCCATGTGGGTACATGGAGTAAATAAAATCATAGCATAAACAATTAACTATAAGAAATAATAATCTCTTAAAGTATGTGTTAATCCACATGTACCCAGACTTTGTGGACACCCTGTATAACAACATCTGATACTCTGGTTGGTCATGTGATATATATAGGCACTGACATGGTTGTATGGGTAAGAGGTTTGCTTCCCAACCATGTGGTTTTAGGTTCAGTCCTATTGCATGGCACCTTGGGTGTCTTCTGTAAAAACCCCAAGTTGACAAGAGCTTTGTGAGTGGATTTGTTTGATGGAAACTGACAGAAGCCTGTTGTATATGTGTGGGTTTGCAGTTGCTCATCTCGACATAGTGAATAGTTGCAAACAAGTGTCACCATCATACTAGCAATGTTATTCATTTTCAATCTCCCGTGTAAACATGTCTGATCATGGGAAATATTACTTTGCTTGGAAATAAGTGAGAGTTGGTGACAGGAAGGGCACTGAGCTATAGAAAATGTCTCGACGAATTCCTTCTCACCCATGCAAGCATAGAGAAGGGGACGTCAAAGTGATGATGATGGTTACCAAGTTAAGAGAAAGCAGTTTCAATTTTCAGGATATTTTAACCCTTTTGGCACTGAAACTAGCCATATCCGGCCAAAATATTCTTCCTGTCTTATGTTGAAACTGTCCAGGTCTGGTGTCTCACACCTATCCTACAATGTCATTCTAAAAATTAATAGTTACCTTATCAAAATCTCAGCTACAAGATAATGCATTGATTCAAAACAATTTGAATAAAAAAGCTTTACTTCTGACAGAATAATGCAAATGCTAAAGAGTTAAAAGTTTCACACACATACACACACATATATACCAAGTCAGTGCTTTTCATGCTATGTTTTGTATTTTTCAGGCTGTTATAAAATCACCACAGTATTCAGTCATGCTCAAACTGTTGTTTTATGTGTTGGATGTTCAACTGTATTATGTCAGCCCACAGGAGGCAAAGCCAGACTTACAGAAGGTAAGAAATGAACATGCCATTCATTTGATTATTTTTTCTTTTTTTTCCTTTCTGATTGACAGTGTCAATTTAACATTATACATAATTAAGAAATTTGCTTTGCAGCTATTTGGTTCTGCAATCATGCCTATTTCACAGCATCTTGTGTGAATATTTTCTACCATAGTCTAGGATTGACCTATGCCTCTTTTTTTTTTTTTTTGTAACAAGAACTGAATGAAAGCTCTTCATGTAAATGTGTGTGATATGTGTGCACCTTTTGGTTGAGTTGCCAGCATATTTTGCAGTGTTTCTTCCAACTCTGCGCTCAGAAATTCAAGTCCTGCCAAGATCAACTTTGCCTTTCAATGTTTCCAAGTCAATGAAAAAAACAGGGATCTAATCTAGGACAGTAGATTTGGTGGAACTGTTAGCGCATCAGACAAGATAATCTGTAGTATTTGTGCCAGCTCTTTATGTTCTGATGGCAATGCCTTTAATGACACTATTGCCAAGCTCTGTTGGCTCTAAAGGAAAGCTTGGCATGCTTATAGGCGCAGGCATGGCTATGTCGTAAGAAGTTTGCCTCCCAACCTCATGGTCCTGGGTTCAGCCCCAGTGTGGCACTTTTGAGCAAATGTCTTCTATGACCTCAGGCCCACCAAGGCTTTGTGAATGTATTTGGGAGACAGAAACTGAAAGAAGCCTGTTGTGTGTGTGTATATATATGTGTGTGCACACATGTCTTTGTGTCTTGTATTTGCCCCTCTTCATCACTTGACAACTGGTGTTGTTATGTTCCCATAACTTAACTGTAGTGGGGTCAATTTGACTAAAATTATTCAGGGTGGTGACCCAGCATGGCTGCAGTCTAATGATTGAAACAAAAGAAGGGATATCTACACAAATGTAACCCCCCACTGACTTTGTTTCCTTATGACTTTCAAAAAAATGGATGTTTTCAAGTGAAATTTTCTTCAAATGCCTTTCAGATTGTGTAGAATAAGGTTGCATCAGAGTTTAATGTGTAAAACAAAAATTGTTGGACAAGCACACATGCACAAAACATTCTGATGCACTTCACAATTCTTTTCAAAATTTCAAGTTTCGTTTTGTAAATATATGTGATATGTGTCATCATTGTTTAACGTCTGTCTTCCATGCATACATGGATAGGTTAGTTGACAGGAGCCAGCTAGGTAGAAAACTACCCTAGGCTACTGTGTTTGTTTTGGCAGAGTGGACTGACTGCGCTTTATGTGGCATCAGCACAGAGTGTACTGGGTACTTTTTACGTGGCACCAGGACTGTTATCAATTCTGCTGTAGTGGACAGATCTTCTTGAGAACAGCAAGATGCCAGACATCTTGGTCCATTGTCATCTCCTTTGTAAGGCTCAGTGTCTTCAGAGCAACCTTCAAATATTTGTCCTACCTAATTTGAAGAGAATTCTTTAACACCTTTGACTGTTGTAAATGCAATGAACATGTGATTGGCTCATTGAAGACTTGTAACTAATGACACTTATTGTTCTCAGGTTTATCATCGTCATTTTATTGTCCACATTTCCATGCTTGCATGGATTGGATAGAAATTGTTGAAACAGATTTTCTATGGCTGGATGTTCTTCCTGTCACCAACCCTCATCTGTTTCCAAATAAGCTAATATTTCCTCATGGCTAGACATGTTCTCACAAAGGACACTGCATGACAGCGACGTGTTTACAACTATGTTGCAATGTCAAGACAAGGAAACAGTATACACACACATGTATGCATACACACACACACACACACAACAAGCTTCTTTCAGTTTCTGTCCACAAAATTCACTCACAAGGCTTTGGCCAGCCCAGGGCTATAGTGCAGGACAATTACCTGAGATACTGTGCTAGCACCCCTGTTTATGTAGCTTGATAGTTCCTTGTTACTGCACCATGAGAGTATCTGCTATTAATTGCCTCCCCCCAAATGTTGATTTACAGACGATCAAATTGGACCATTATTTATATAAATCTCATCAGTTTCAGAGACCCTCTACTTCTAGGTGGTCTACAGTCATGACAGACCATAAGTTTCTGCATGTAGAAACTTCCTCATGTCCTTTCCAAAGGAGAGGCCTGGGCAAGGTTTATTTTGTGGAGGACTTGTAGCTTGCTCATGCATGCAAGTTTCCCTTCTCAATGCCACTGATGATGTCCAAGGGTAAAGCAAGGTGCAAAACACATTTTGGCAAAAATGTTTAGGTATTGTTAATTTGATGCTGACTTAGTGTAATGTTTCTTCCTTTCTATCTGTATGTTTATATTTCTACATGTGCATGTTTGTTTATCTCCAGTGCCAAGAAGTTATTGTAGTTACCAAAAAAAAAAGAAGTCCAGTGTCCAGTCAGCCATGCCAAATCGTCAGCACGTCCTTCCATGCTGACATGGGTTCAACGGCTTGACAGCTGACCAGGCTGCAGCATGTACCATACTTATGTGTCTGTCTTTGGCACGGTTTTTACAGCTGGATGCCCTTCCCAACACCAACCACTCTGCAGAGTGGGTTAAAAATACCTTTGGGCTCGTCTGGCCTTACTATAACTTACCAAGTTTCAATTTTCCCAGTGGTTGTCGTGCGACAGTGATTTTATCTTATAACCTTATAATTTTATGATGTAAAATGGTGGCAGATTGGCAGAACCATTAGAGAACTTTTTACATGGCACCATCACCAATTCTTTTTATGTGGCATGTAATTGCAAATGATGTATAAACAACGTAAGAGAATGAAGAAAATATTTTTGTTTGTTAGTCATGTCATACCTTATCATTTCTACTTAGTCACATGACAGTCTACATTTGATTGTTTCTCATTCACATTTTCCCCCTCTTGTGGTTCTTACTTACCTCACATCCTTCTTCCTGTTTTTGTTTCTCAGAAACACACATTTCGTATAGATCCATTTGACATTTATACTTTATGACCAGCCGATCATTCTCTTTTTCAACCATTTGTTCCTTTATTCCATATGGTTTTCATATTACCTAAACAAACCTTTTTTTTTTTTCCTTTATTTACAGGATGTTCATTCAGAAGAAAACAGTATTAAACTAATGGAGTGACTTGAACCTGTTTCTGTGGTTTAAAGTGAAATAAAGATTTCAAATGCTGTAGCTTATGTCTAATAGTTTTTATTTCAATGACTCAAGTTCTATGATACCACAAAAAATGTAAAGTTATTATCAATGCAATTTAAAATTATTCTTGATATTTAATGGAAAGGTCTGAGAGGTTTGAAATGTTCAGACTATTTACTTCATTCTTTGCATTTCTATATTATACTAATGTTTTCGTTCTATTCTTTGGTCATTTTCTATAAGATACAATATGAAACATGAGGTAAATAGTCCAGAAATCCCAAACTATTTCAGAAATAAATATGCATGAGAAAGTGTTTACTTTGACAAAGATAAAATTTAAATATTGATATAGACTGTGGAACATCCAGCTGACATAATTAATTTTTATGTTTGTTGATTGGATCTTTGCTGTTCTTGATTGAATCTCTCAGCTGGTAAATGTTACATTTTCATTTTAGTTTGTGTTTGATTTTGTATATTTTATTGAGGGTGATATCAAGAGAAGAAACAGTCAATGTAAGACTTGAATGTGACTGCTAGATTAGTTGTGTATCCACAGTTTTTAAGAAGCTAGGTTAGGAGATTGAGCTGTCATTGTGGTAAGCTGAGTGACTGCTTGCTTGTTGACTGGAAATAGTGTAATTTAGATGTAGAGGAAAAATGGCAGTAAAGGAATTTAAAAAGAAAATGAAGACTTAAATCCCCGCTTACAAAATTGGACAAGTATGGCGTTACTGTGTTGCAACAGTTTCATGTTTGGATTCTTAATGGAAATCTTCCATAATTTAAAAAAAATTATTGTTTTACCGAAATTTTCGAAAATGGAAGATTTATTAAATCCTGGATGTTATTTTCTTTCAGAAACTGAAATTATTTGAGATTCTATTCTCATTTGAGATTCTTTTCCACAATAATTTGTGGTTTGAAGTTGATTTCTTTTTTGGCTTCTTCAAACAGATTTTCAACATGGTCTTGTGGTGCACATCCAATTCTGAAGAAGGAAATTTCACCTGAAAAAGAAACATTCTTTTTAAGATATTTTTCATCAATAACTTGCTATTTCTTTTCTTATCAATCTATTATTGCAGATAATTTTTTTTCATTAATTTTCCCTAGCTATCAAGACTTAAATATTGCTAATGTAGAGTTATTTGCCTTGGTTACAACGCTGACACAATCATTGAGTTTACATTTGCTTTTTTCTTTGTATGGATTAGATGAGACTTCTTTGGTCAGATCCTCTTCTTGATGCCAACCCTTGTTTTCAAAGAAGGTACTTTATTCTATTTGTCTTAGCACATCAATCTGCCAAGCTGCTCAACATTGTTCATGGGTGGCATAAATGTCACTGCTGTTAAGCAGTGTCCATGCAAAGACAAAGTCACACACACACACACGTGTGTGTGTCTGTGTGTATTTGTATATGCACATGCAAATATGATAGGTGATAGGTATCTGTACAGTTTTCATCTACAAAATTTCAAGGTATTTGACAACCTGAGGTTGTACAAGATGTTACCAAGATGGAATCAAACTTGAAAATCACATACTAACAAACTTCTTGACCATACAGCTATTATCATCATCATCATTTAACGTATTTTTTGTGCTAGCATGGGTTGAACAGTTTGACAGGATCCAACAAGCTGCAGAGCTGCATCAGACCACAATGTCAGCTTTGGCATGATTTCTATGGCTGGATGCCCTTCCTAACACCAACCCCTTTATAGAGTGTACTGGTTGCTTTTTTTTCTTTTTGTCGTTGTGACACTGGTACAAGTGAGTTATGGTTAGTCCACATAACTCTGTAAGGCGCATAGGGCTAGTTTTCTGGTTTCTCTGGTGTATATATTTCTCCTTAGGCAAGATGCTGATGTGTTGCAGGATTACTCATTTTTGCCAGTTGATGGACCGGAGCAATGTGAAATGAAGTGCTTTGCTCAAGAATACGTATCACCCAGTCCAGGAATAGTAACCACAATCTTATGATCATGAGTCCAACACCCAAACCACTAAATCAATGCACCTCCACCTTAAGCTATACCTATAATCAATTTTGAAATCATGACTATATGGTCTGTAGTCCAGCTTCATTGAATAAATTTTAAAAAATTAACCCACCTCATTGAATGACTTGGAATAATAGCACATTTTTTTCCAGGTCATTTGTGGAATTAAAATGGACACCATCATTTTATGTCCGTTTACGTTACTGGCATGAGTTGGGTGGATTACCATGGTTGAACAGGTATTTCTAAGAATTTCATATTCATAACCTTTCAGAAGGTGTTTTATTCTATTTTTGCTTTAATCATGATGAGAAAGAAGTGTTCCAGGAAATGTTTTGGACTTGAGAGAAACTGGTCTTCTGAAAATCACTAGGTCTGGTGAAGCAATTAAAGAAATTACTCACAAATGTAACACTTGTCTTTAAGACTGGTCATAAAATGAAAGTCGTCCACCTACTCTGTTTTGTTAAACTGACCCAAATAGGGAAGAAAACTGCCTCTGATTAAAGGCAATATTTATCTTCAAACCTTCAGATGGATGGGCTGATCAGGGTGTCAGAAAACTCCTTAATCCTGGTACTATGTACTACCAGGGGCCATAAAGTTTGTCCTCAACAACTTAGTTCACAGTAAATACTACAGTAATATAGTTCCAATTAGCAATAATTGCATTTGCTTGTAATGTTGAATTTAATTCCTCCTACAGATTTTGCCAGAACGCATATTAGGGCTTCATTGGTCTCGTTTATTCCCATTCAATCACGGTCTGCAATTTTATGAGAAAATAGCCCCTGTTTTTTCTTTTATGTCTGATATATTACAAATAATGACTTGCTGTTTAATAAGTACAATAGTGTCAAAAATATGTTGATTGTTAATTTAATTTTTTCATCTCGGGGATTGAACTTTGCTTGGCAGCACAATGGTGTGACCAAGTATTTGTTAGAATAGGAACCAAAGGTTGTCAATTTAGAAAATGGAAGCCAGGTGCTAATCAGACCATATTGAATGACATTAGTTAAATACAATATCACATTAAACATGTTGCTTTGACAAGGGATGTGGGAAGCCTCTCTGTGGTTGCATAACCTGGAAGAGATAGCAGCCAAATCTCTCAGTTCATGTCCTATCATAATTAAAAAAAAAACAACACAATAAAAAATTTCTTTGGTCAATACAATCTGTGGTATTGATTTCAAATTTTGGCTCAAGGGAGGGAGAAGTCAATGACATTGATCCCAGTTTCCAATTGGTGCTTATTTTATTGATCCTGGAATTTTCAGAAAATTTTTGCAAAATTTGTTCTATACATGGGAATTCTTAAGATTATGCAAAAAAAAAAAAAAATTGGGGGGGGGGGATTCAAGGGCGATTTAGCTGGTATTTTCAGCACATCCCATGATCACCCGATACCTTCCTTGTTTCTTTGTCATTTTGATGTTTTTCTATATTTTTCTCCCCATAAACACATTTAATGGAATAATAATGCACTCAAGGGCGGTCCACTGCTATTATCTAAGCAAAAAATTCGAACTGCCTGTGTTTTAAACTGACTTTAAAAAAAAATGAATAAGACTATTTTACTTGTTTCAGTCATTTGACTGTGGCCATGCTGGTGCACTGCCTTTAGTCAAGCAAATCGACCCCAGGACTTATTCTTTTGTAAGCCTAGTACTTATTCTATCGGTCTCTTTTGCTGAACTGCTAAGTTACAGGGACGTAAACACACCAGCATCGGTTGTCAAGTGATGTTGGGGGGACAAACATATACTCACACACTATATATATATATACAATGGGCTTCTTTCAGTTTCCCTCTACCAAATCCACTCCTAAGGCTTTGGTTAGCCTGAGGCTATAGTAGAAGACATTTGCCCAAGGTGAAAATTTTAGGATTATAGGTAGTGGGGTTAAAAATTAAAAAAAATTTTTTTTCTGAATTGTATGAATTCCCATGTGTAGATCCTAAATACACAAACATTTTCTGAAAATTCCAAAAAGTAAATAAGTTATGAGGGATTATATGGGGTACTTAAACCAGAATTTCGCCTGCACTACTAAAGACAAAAAAAAAAAAAATCATGGATAATTTTTCGTTAGGCATGTCATTCAGAAGGTCCAACAGGCTGCAGGTTGCCTACAACTGTAGTACATGTTCACTCAGCCTACTAAAGATAAGACAAATTATCCTCAGATTACACCCCACAGCCTTGGAAATGAAGAGCACATTGAATAATGTAGACCTGAATGCTCTCTGGGGAAAAAAACCATTTATATAACAAGATTGTCATCAATGGCTTAAGATTAAATAGTAACAAGATTCTGAACGCAGTTATTTACCTTTGTTGATATTTACACAGTTTACAACTGTTGACGGAGCAGTTTCTCGAGATTCTCCATCACAGATCATTCCATCAATCTTGTGGCCTGTATAAATGATAAGGCATGCAAGGTGATTATATTGATATTTTGGCAAAGTCGTCAAATATATATGTAAACAATGGTCTCTGGTATATAAAAAACAAACAAAACAATATGCTGGTTTCTCCTGGGTGTCTATAAAATTCATTAGTATGGCATGTATTTTGTTTTATCTTTTACTTGTTTCAGTCATTAGACTGAGGCCATGCTGGGGCACCACCTTGAGGAATTTTAGTCGAACTATTCGACCCAAGTACGGATCTGCTCAATTTAGCGCACAAATTAAAAAAAATATTTTTAACTAAACAGTTTGAAACTTCATATGCTGGCGAAATGTCTCACACAGAAGACGGTTTACTTTGAACTTTTTAGAAGTTATTTCGTGTTAAAGTTGTTGTATTTGTGTAATTTCAACCAATCGACGACGTGTATTCGGTTGAAGAAATCTACTGCTGTTTGCAATAGTAATCGAAGAGAAACAACTTCCGGGTCATCTCTACTAAATGTCACCACTCTGTTCTATACATATGTCGAGCGAAGACGATGCCACCTTTATCCTTTCTAATCAGCACCATGCATTCCTTACTCTTTCCCTCCCTTCTACACTAGCAACCAGCAAGCGAACTTGTCACTGCCACTACAATTACTGTATTTTCCGGTGTATAAGCCGCTATTTGTTTTGTTTTATCTTCATGTTTTGATAACGAAGACTTTTATATTGATGAAATGTGTTTGTTGTTGATTATGGTAATATAAAATCATGACAATAACAATACATTTCATAGTTGTAAAATAAAGCATTTTGAAACTACATACACGTCAACAACAAAAAGGTTAACTGAGGACTCGTAGCTCTATAGGTCTTTTAAACACTGGTGTGCATTACTTGTAGATAAAATACCGATGTCGGGCAAACGAATAAATATATGTAAATAATATTTCTTCCTTCTTGGTGTTGATTTTTCAATGTATACTGGTTACTCTGGCGTGAGAACAAAAAAAAAAAAAAAGAAAGCGTGCAATATACAACACAGGCAGTACACAAAAGATAAAATAGAACAGAGTGGTGACATTTAGTAGAGATGACCTGGAGGTTGTTCCCCTTCGTTTACTATCACAAGCAGCAGTAGCTTTCTTCAACTGAATACACGTCATTGATTGGTTGAAATTGCCCAAATACGATGACTTTAACATGAAATAACTTCTAAAATATGAAATTTTGTCAAAAATGTTCAAAATAAACCGTGTTCTGCACGAGACATTCCACCAGTATATGAAGTTTCAAACTGTTTAGTTAAAAAAAATTAATAAAAAAATCTGTGAACCAAATTGAATAGATCCCCGACTACTTATTTTCATTTAAAGCCTGGTACTTATTCTGTCGGGTCTCTTTTGCCGAACCGCTACGTTAGGGGACATAAACACATCAACACCGGTTATCAAGCGGTGGTGGGGGAAAACATACACACACACACACACACGACAGGCTTCTTTCAGTTTCCATCTACCAAATCCACACACAAGCCTTTGGTTTTCCCAAAGCTATAGTAGAAGACATTTGCCCAGTGGGGCAGTTCAGTGGGACTGAACCTGGAAGCATGTGGTTGCGAAGTAAACTCCTTACCACACAGTCACACATGCACCTATATAGAATTATACTATAAAACACAATCTTGATAATCGTAAGCTCTCTCGTTTGCTCATAAATTATTTACACATGTGTTGGATTCCTGAATATTTAAAAAAAAAAAAATGTTTGGCATAGCTCCACAAGTGGGTGAAAGTAAAGAATACGTACACCCACTGTATAGGGTTAGGGTTTTTGTTAGTCGAAAATGGGTGGTGTATGTATTCTTTACCTCCGCACCACGTGTGCCATCCTAACTTTGTTTCCTCATAACTTTCTGAAAAATGGAGATTTTTCTTTTCACAAATTCCGATATAATCGGAATCTACACCATTTGAGGCATGTATGGAGAAACTTTGATTTAAAAAATTTCCATTTTTCTGAAAGATATGGGGAAATAAAATCTGTGAGTGTGTGGGGAGATATTTCTGTAGGTAGGGAGACACTTGTGTACACGTATATATCTATAAAACAGAACTAAAGTAAAATTTAATAACGAAATAAAATTGAAACCAACCTAGACTTTCAAGAACCAT
Source organism: Octopus bimaculoides (assembly GCF_046866305.1). Classification (NCBI taxonomy): domain Eukaryota; kingdom Metazoa; phylum Mollusca; class Cephalopoda; order Octopoda; family Octopodidae; genus Octopus; species Octopus bimaculoides. The sequence goes on along the minus strand of NC_142945.1, from coordinate 12,470,894 downwards.
ATCATGATGTATACTGTCTTCTCCGCCACTTGGGTTAGCCGAACTCAAAGCGACGGGACCCGTCAGTTGTGTGAGATAAGCCAAAATCGAAGAGTCAGGAATCCGAATACAAACACTTTCTTTGTTTCCAATATACTCCGTGGCATCACCAAGACCTAGATTTAGCAACCATTCGCCTTTTGGTACCACACAACTTATTTTACCAGGATAGCACAAGCGCATAAAAGCCCAAAGAAGATCGCAGAAATCGGGTTTCGCTTCCTCCAGTTGCTTTAGATTTGACAAACAAATGCAAATTGGTTTTTCAGACGGTCGTTCTTTGACTGTGTAGATGTTTTTAATAGAATTTGGTAACTTGCAAGAAGCTGCTAGTGCATATACTGTATCGGTTGGTACACCGACTATTCCTCCATCAGTTAATATTTTGGCGGCTTTTAGTATAGCAGAAGTTCGTTTTGAGGTAAATGTTGGACATAACTTGGTTAATCTAACCGGTGGTTGGCTAGCCTATAATGAAAATGGAATATTTTATCAGTAATAAAAAAAATATCAAATACAGCAAAATTCACTTAGATATGCTATTAACATTTTTTTTGAGTTAAAGCCCAAAATTACGAGAATACGCGATACGAAACTAGATTATCACGATTTAGAATCTTTATAGGCCTAGCATAGGTCACATTCAAATGTGTGTGCTAGAGAGAAAGAGTAAATATAAGTTTATATTGGACATGAAAAGTTTTTAAAAGTAACTCGAAACGTGACAGTCAAGATGTATATTAAGTGATCTTATTAAGGGGGCTTTCTATCCAGACAGTGTTTACAACCATACTAAGCATATTGATATACAACAATAAACTGACTTGTATTGAGTTTCAAATGAAATGTAACAGTTGGCAAAATCGATTGTGTTAAGTTCAAACGACTGAACGATCGCAGGTTCGTATTACAACACAAGTGTAAGACAGCGTATTATCAAAAAATCAACTCTCAGTGACCCAGTTCATAATATTAAAGTAGTTAATAACAAGGAACCATAGTTTACTGTCATAATTAGTTGGACACTATACTTGAGTGTTTGGATAACGTGTGTACTCGACGAGAGGTTTTTAATCCTCCAGTGACAATTAGGAGGCAAGAGGAAATTACACCAGTATGTACGATATAGAGAGGAAATCTGTGGCTTCAACGATTCACTACATTAAAATCTATTTTATGACTTGAATAGACTGAATTGATCATCATTTTATTGAACTATTCAACCAAGTGATACTTTTCTACATGTAGTGACGTACACAAGTGCGTACTTATATATATGGGTGATTGAGCCTGAAGCTTTAATTCCTCACGAAATTATCACGCTATATCTACTATGTTAAAGTCCTATTTAACACTTTGTCATGTGTATGGCATGTGATACACAGAATGTATTTCCCTGGTTTCCATGCATCATGCATGATACATAATCCAATTTTCTTTTCAACAACTAGAATAACTTGGGACTTATAAAAAAAGAAAGCTTTATATTACTCAGAACACATGAAGCAAGGGTTAACAAAACGCCTGAAAACAAGCATGGACGTTGGGACAAACTTATGAAAATGCTTTGGACAAGAAAGAGTTAAAAATCCAACAAACTCATTTTGATATGATTGCTTTCGGTAGATGTTGGCATTTTAATAACAAATTTAAACAAACCACTGTGCGTTAAGTACATTTCTGAAGGAAGGATTAAGAAATATCTTTTTCATAACGGGATACATTTCCAGATTTGTGTGTGCGTATGTCTATGTGTGTGTGTGTGTATATATATATATATATATATATATATATATATATTATATATATATATATATTATATATATATATATATATATAATATATATATATAATTATAACATCTGGTAATTAGTCATATATTAATATATTAATTAATATCGATTAATTATCAGGGGGCCAGCACATTTAAAGAATCAAAGAGATTCAGAAGTATTATCTGCAATCTCAGGGGATTAAGGT